>NC_082722.1:17655603-17927603 GCF_030144855.1 Hypanus sabinus | reverse complement strand
TTCGTGTTCCAGTTCCAGGCTTTGTTTTCCAGTTCCAGGCTACGTGTTACATTTCCAGGCTACGTGTTCCAGTTCCAGGCTTTGTGTTCCAATTCCAGGCTTCTTGTTCCAATTCCAGGCTTCGTTTTCCAGTTCCAGGCTTCGTTTTCCAGTTCCAGGCTTCGTGTTCCAGTTCCAGTCTTCGTGTTCCAATTCCAGGCTTCGTTTTC
This sequence comes from Hypanus sabinus, assembly GCF_030144855.1. Taxonomy (NCBI): domain Eukaryota; kingdom Metazoa; phylum Chordata; class Chondrichthyes; order Myliobatiformes; family Dasyatidae; genus Hypanus; species Hypanus sabinus. The sequence continues at coordinate 17,927,394 of NC_082722.1, read as the reverse complement.
CAATTCCAGGCTTCGTGTTCCATTTCCTGGCTTCGTGTTCCAGTTCCAGGCTTCGTGTTCCAATTCCAGGCTTCGTTTTCCAATTCCAGGCTTCGTGTTCCAGTTCAAGGCTTTGTTTTCCAGTTCCAGGCTTCATGTTCCAATTCCAGGCTTCGTTTTCCAATTCCAGGCTTCGTGTTCCATTTCCTGGCTTCGTGTTCCAGTTCCAGGGTTCGTGTTCCAATTCCTGGCTTCGTTTTCCAGTTCCAGGCTTTGTTTTCCAGTTCCATGCTTCGTGTTCCAATTCCAGACTTCGTGTTCCAGTTCCAGGCTTTGTTTTCCAATTCCAGGCTTCGTCTTCCAGTTCCAGGCTACATGTTCCAGTTCCAGGCTTCGTTTTCCAGTTACAGGCTTTGTGTTCCAGTTCCAGCCTACGTGTTCCAGTTCCAGGCTTGGTGTTCCAGTTCCAGGCTTTGTGTTCCAATTCCAGGCTTCGTGTTCCATTTCCTGGCTTCGTGTTCCAGTTCCAGGGTTCGTGTTCCAATTCCAGGCTTCGTTTTCCAGTTCCAGGCTTTGTTTTCCAGTTCCATGCTTCGTGTTCCAATTCCAGGCTTCGTTTTCCAATTCCAGGCTTTGTGTTCCATTTCCAGGCTTCGTGTTCCAGTTCCAGGCTTCGTGTTCCAATTCCAGGCTTCGTGTTCCAGTTCCAGGCTTTGTTTTCCAATTCCAGGCTTCGTCTTCCAGTTCCAGGCTTCTTTTTCCTTATTCCAGGCTTCATTTTCCAGTTCCAGGCTACGTGTTCCAGTTCCAGGCTTCGTTTTCCAGTTGCAGGCTACGTTTTCCAGTTACAGGCTTCGTGTTCCAGTTACAGGCTACGTGTTCCAGTTACAGGCTTTGTGTTCCAGTTCCAGGCTTCGTTTTCCAGTTCCAGGCTACGTTTTCCAGTTACAGGCTACATGTTCCAGTTCCAGGCTTCGAGTTCCAGTTCCAGGCTTTGTGTTCCAATTCCAGACTACATGTACCAGTTCCAGGCTACCTGTTCCAGTTCCAGGCTACGTTTTCCAGTTCCTGGCTACGTATTCCAGTTCCAGGCTTCATTTTACAGTTCCAGGCTACGTTTTCCAGTTCCAGGCTTCGTGTTCCAGTTCCCGGCTTCGTGTTCCAATTCCAGGCTTTGTTTTCAAATTCCAGGCTTCGTTCTCCAGTTCCGGGCTTCGTGTTCCAATTCCAGTCTTCGTTTTCCAGTTGCAGGCTTCGTGTTCCAGTTCCAGGCCTCATTTTACAGTTACAGGCTTCGTGTTCCAGTTCCAGGCTTCGTTTTCCAGTTCCAGGCTTTGTGTTCCAGTTCCAGGCTACATGTTCCAATTCCAGGCTTTGTTTTCCAGTTCCAGGCTTCGAGTTCCAGTTCCAGGCTTTGTGTTCCAATTCCAGACTACATGTACCAGTTCCAGGCTTCGTGTTCCAGTTCCAGGCTATGTTTTACAGTTCCAGGCTTCGTGTTCCAATTCCAGGCTTCGTTTTCCATTTCCAGGCTTCGTGTTCCAATTCCAGGCTTTGTTTTCCAGTTCCTGGCTACGTATTCCAGTTCCAGGCTTCATTTTACAGTTCCAGGCTACGTTTTCCAGTTCCAGTCTTCGTGTTCCAGCTCCCGGCTTCGTGATCCAATTCCAGGCTTTGTTTTCAAATTCCAGGCTTCGTACTCCAGTTCCAGGCTTCGTGTTCCAATTCCAGTCTTCGTTTTCCAGTTCCAGGCTTCATTTTCCAGTTCCAGGCTTCGTGTTCCAATTCCAGTCTTCGTTTTCCAGTTCCAGGCTTCGTGTTCCAGTTCCAGGCTTCATTTTCCAGTTCCAGGCTTCGTGTTCCAATTCCAGGCTTCATTTTCCAGTTCCAGGCTACATGTTCCAGTTCCAGACTACCTGTTCCAGTACCAGGCTACGTTTTACAGTTCCAGACTACGTTTTCCAGTTCCAGGCTTCGTTTTCCAATTCCAGTCTTCGTGTTCCAGTTCCAGGCTTTGTTTTCCAGTTCGAGGCTTTGTTTTCCAGTTCCAGGCTTTGTGTTCCAATTCCAGGCTTTGCGTTCCAATTCCAGGCTTCGTGTTCCAATTCCAGGCTTCGCGTTCCAATTCCAGTCTTCGTGTTCCAATTCCAGGCTTCGTTTTCCAGTTCCAGGCTTCGTGTTCCAGTTCCAGGCTTCGTGTTCCTATTCCAGTCTTCGTGTTCCAATTCCAGGCTTCGTTTTCCAGTTCCATGCTACGTGTTCCAGTTCCAGTCTTCGTTTTCCAGTTCCAGGCTACGGGTTCCAGTTGCAGGCTTCGTTTTCCAATTCCAGGCGTCGTGTTCCATTTCCAGGCTACGTTTTCCAGTTCCAGGCTTTGTGTTCCAATTCCAGTCTTCGTGTTCCAGTTCCAGGCTTTGTTTTCCAGTTCCAGGCTACGTGTTCCATTTCCAGGCTACGTGTTCCAGTTCCAGGCTTTGTGTTCCAATTCCAGGCTTCTTGTTCCAATTCCAGGCTTCGTTTTCCAGTTCCAGGCTTCGTTTTCCAGTTCCAGGCTTCGTGTTCCAGTTCCAGGCTTCGTGTTCCAATTCCAGGCTTCGTTTTCCAATTCCAGGCTTCGTGTTCCATTTCCTGGCTTCGTGTTCCAGTTCCAGGCTTCGTGTTCCAATTCCAGGCTTCGTTTTCCAATTCCAGGCTTCGTGTTCCAGTTCAAGGCTTTGTTTTCCAGTTCCAGGCTTCATGTTCCAATTCCAGGCTTCGTTTTCCAATTCACGGCTTCGTGTTCCATTTCCTGGCTTCGTGTTCCAGTTCCAGGGTTCGTGTTCCAATTCCAGGCTTCGTTTTCCAGTTCCAGGCTTTGTTTTCCAGTTCCATGCTTCGTGTTCCAATTCCAGACTACGTGTTCCAGTTCCAGGCTTTGTTTTCCAATTCCAGGCTTCGTCTTCCGGTTCCAGGCTACATGTTCCAGTTCCAGGCTTCGTTTTCCAGTTACAGGCTTCGTGTTCCAGTTACAGGCTTTGTGTTCCAGTTCCAGCCTACGTGTTCCAGTTCCAGGCTTGGTGTTCCAGTTCCAGGCTTTGTGTTCTGATTCCAGGATTCGTGTTCCAGTTCCAGGCTTTGTTTTCTAGTTCCAGGCTTCGTGTTCCAATTCCAGGCTTCGTATTCCAGTTCCAGGCTTCGTGTTCCAATTCCAGGCTTCGTTTTCCAATTCCAGGCTTTGTGTTCCATTTCCAGGCTTCGTGTTCCAGTTCCAGGCTTCGTGTTCCAATTCCAGGCTTCGTGTTCCAGTTCCAGGCTTTGTTTTCCAATTCCAGGCTTCGTCTTCCAGTTCCAGGCTTCTTTTTCCTTATTCCAGGCTTCATTTTCCAGTTCCAGGCTACGTGTTCCAGTTCCAGGCTTCGTTTTCCAGTTCCAGGCTACGTTTTCCAGTTACAGGCTTCGTGTTCCAGTTACAGGCTACGTGTTCCAGTTACAGGCTTTGTGTTCCAGTTCCAGGCTTCGTTTTCCAGTTCCAGGCTACGTTTTCCAGTTACAGGCTACATGTTCCAGTTCCAGGCTTCGAGTACCAGTTCCAGGCTTTGTGTTCCAATTCCAGACTACATGTACCAGTTCCAGGCTACCTGTTCCAGTTCCAGGCTACGTTTTCCAGTTCCTGGCTACGTATTCCAGTTCCAGGCTTCATTTTACAGTTCCAGGCTACGTTTTCCAGTTCCAGGCTTCGTGTTCCAGTTCCCGGCTTCGTGTTCCAATTCCAGGCTTTGTTTTCAAATTCCAGTCTTCGTTTTCCAGTTCCAGGCTTCGTGTTCCAGTTCCAGGCTTCTTTTTCCAATTCCAGGCTTCATTTTCCAGTTCCAGGCTACGTGTTCCAGTTCCAACCTTCGTTTTCCAGTTCCAGGCTTTGTGTTCCAATTCCAGACTACATGTACCAGTTCCAGGCTACCTGTTCCAGTTCCAGGCTACGTTTTCCAGTTCCTGGCTACGTATTCCAGTTCCAGGCTTCATTTTACCGTTCCAGGCTACGTTTTCCAGTTCCAGGCTTCGTTTTCCAGTTCCCGGCTTCGTGTTCCAATTCCAGGCTTTGTTTTCAAATTCCAGGCTTCGTTCTCCAGTTCCGGGCTTCGTGTTCCAATTCCAGTCTTCGTTTTCCAGTTCCAGGCTTCGTGTTCCAGTTCCAGGCTTCATTTTCCAGTTACAGGCTTCGTGTTCCAGTTCCAGGCTTCGTGTTCCAATTCCAGGCTTTGTTTTCCAGTTACAGGCTTCGTGTTCCAGTTCCAGGCTTTGTGTACCAGTTCCAGGCTACATGTTCCAATTCCAGGCTTTGTTTTCCAGTTCCAGGCTTCGAGTTCCAGTTCCAGGCTTTGTGTTCCAATTCCAGACTACATGTACCAGTTCCAGGCTTCGTGTTCCAGTTCCAGGCTATGTTTTACAGTTCCAGGCTACGTTTCCAGTTCCAGGCTTCGTGTTCCAATTCCAGGCTTCGTGTTCCAATTCCAGGCTTCGTTTTCCAATTCCAGGCTTTGTGTTCCATTTCCAGGCTTCGTGTTCCAATTCCAGGCTTTGTTTTCCAGTTCCTGGCTACGTATTCCAGATCCAGGCTTCATTTTACAGTTCCAGGCTACGTTTTCCAGTTCCAGGCTTCGTGTTCCAGTTCCCGGCTTCGTGATCCAATTCCAGGCTTTGTTTTCAAATTCCAGGCTTCGTATTCCAGTTCCAGGCTTCATGTTCCAATTCCAGTCTTCGTTTTCCAGTTCCAGGCTTCATTTTCCAGTTCCAGGCTTCGTGTTCCAATTCCAGTCTTCGTTTTCCAGTTCCAGGCTTTGTTTTCAAATTCCAGGCTTCGTACTCCAGTTCCAGGCTTCGTGTTCCAATTCCAGTCTTCGTTTTCCAGTTCCAGGCTTCATTTTCCAGTTCCAGGCTTCGTGTTCCAATTCCAGTCTTCGTTTTCCAGTTCCAGGCTTCGTGTTCCAGTTCCAGGCTTCATTTTCCAGTTCCAGGCTTCGTGTTCCAATTCCAGGCTTCATTTTCCAGTTCCAGGCTATATGTTCCAGTTCCAGACTACCTGTTCCAGTACCAGGCTACGTTTTACAGTTCCAGACTACGTTTTCCAGTTCCAGGCTTCGTTTTCCAATTCCAGTCTTCGTGTTCCAGTTCCAGGCTTTGTTTTCCAGTTCGAGGCTTTGTTTTCCAGTTCCAGGCTTTGTGTTCCAATTCCAGGCTTTGCGTTCCAATTCCAGGCTTCGTGTTCCAATTCCAGGCTTCGCGTTCCAATTCCAGTCTTCGTGTTCCAATTCCAGGCTTCGTTTTCCAGTTCCAGGCTTCGTGTTCCAGTTCCAGGCTTCGTGTTCCTATTCCAGTCTTCGTGTTCCAATTCCAGGCTTCGTTTTCCAGTTCCATGCTACGTGTTCCAGTTCCAGTCTTCGTTTTCCAGTTCCAGGCTACGGGTTCCAGTTGCAGGCTTCGTTTTCCAATTCCAGGCGTCGTGTTCCATTTCCAGGCTACGTTTTCCAGTTCCAGGCTTCGGTTTCCAGTTCCAGGCTTCGTGTTCCAGTTCCAGGCTTCGTGTTCCAATTCCAGGCTTCGTTTTCCAATTCCAGGCTTCGTGTTCCATTTCCTGGCTTCGTGTTCCAGTTCCAGGCTTCGTGTTCCAATTCCAGGCTTCGTTTTCCAATTCCAGGCTTCGTGTTCCAGTTCAAGGCTTTGTTTTCCAGTTCCAGGCTTCATGTTCCAATTCCAGGCTTCGTTTTCCAATTCCAGGCTTCGTGTTCCATTTCCTGGCTTCGTGTTCCAGTTCCAGGGTTCGTGTTCCAATTCCTGGCTTCGTTTTCCAGTTCCAGGCTTTGTTTTCCAGTTCCATGCTTCGTGTTCCAATTCCAGACTTCGTGTTCCAGTTCCAGGCTTTGTTTTCCAATTCCAGGCTTCGTCTTCCAGTTCCAGGCTACATGTTCCAGTTCCAGGCTTCGTTTTCCAGTTACAGGCTTCGTGTTCCAGTTACAGGCTTTGTGTTCCAGTTCCAGCCTACGTGTTCCAGTTCCAGGCTTGGTGTTCCAGTTCCAGGCTTTGTGTTCTGATTCCAGGATTCGTGTTCCAGTTCCAGGCTTTGTTTTCTAGTTCCAGGCTTCGTGTTCCAATTCCAGGCTTCGTGTTCCAGTTCCAGGCTTCGTGTTCCAATTCCAGGCTTCGTTTTCCAATTCCAGGCTTTGTGTTCCATTTCTAGGCTTCGTGTTCCAGTTCCAGGCTTCGTGTTCCAATTCCAGGCTTCGTGTTCCAGTTCCAGGCTTTGTTTTCCAATTCCAGGCTTCGTCTTCCAGTTCCAGGCTTCTTTTTCCTTATTCCAGGCTTCATTTTCCAGTTCCAGGCTACGTGTTCCAGTTCCAGGCTTCGTTTTCCAGTTCCAGGCTACGTTTTCCAGTTACAGGCTTCGTGTTCCAGTTACAGGCTACGTGTTCCAGTTACAGGCTTTGTGTTCCAGTTCCAGGCTTCGTTTTCCAGTTCCAGGCTACGTTTTCCAGTTACAGGCTACATGTTCCAGTTCCAGGCTTCGAGTTCCAGTTCCAGGCTTTGTGTTCCAATTCCAGACTACATGTACCAGTTCCAGGCTACCTGTTCCAGTTCCAGGCTACGTTTTCCAGTTCCTGGCTACGTATTCCAGTTCCAGGCTTCATTTTACAGTTCCAGGCTACGTTTTCCAGTTCCAGGCTTCGTGTTCCAGTTCCCGGCTTCGTGTTCCAATTCCAGGCTTTGTTTTCAAATTCCAGTCTTCGTTTTCCAGTTCCAGGCTTCGTGTTCCAGTTCCAGGCTTCTTTTTCCAATTCCAGGCTTCATTTTCCAGTTCCAGGCTACGTGTTCCAGTTCCAACTTTCGTTTTCCAGTTCCAGGCTTTGTGTTCCAATTCCAGACTACATGTACCAGTTCCAGGCTACCTGTTCCAGTTCTAGGCTACGTTTTCCAGTTCCTGGCTACGTATTCCAGTTCCAGGCTTCATTTTACCGTTCCAGGCTACGTTTTCCAGTTCCAGGCTTCGTTTCCCAGTTCCCGGCTTCGTGTTCCAATTCCAGGCTTTGTTTTCAAATTCCAGGCTTCGTTCTCCAGTTCCGGGCTTCGTGTTCCAATTCCAGTCTTCGTTTTCCAGTTCCAGGCTTCGTGTTCCAGTTCCAGGCTTCATTTTCCAGTTACAGGCTTCGTGTTCCAGTTCCAGGCTTCGTGTTCCAATTCCAGGCTTTGTTTTCCAGTTACAGGCTTCGTGTTCCAGTTCCAGGCTTTGTGTTCCAGTTCAAGGCTTTGTGTTCCAATTCCAGACTACATGTACCAGTTCCAGGCTTCGTGTTCCAGTTCCAGGCTATGTTTTACAGTTCCAGGCTACGTTTCCAGTTCCAGGCTTCGTGTTCCAATTCCAGGCTTCGTGTTCCAATTCCAGGCTTCGTTTTCCAATTCCAGGCTTTGTGTTCCATTTCCAGGCTTCGTGTTCCAATTCCAGGCTTTGTTTTCCAGTTCCTGGCTACGTATTCCAGTTCCAGGCTTCATTTTACAGTTCCAGGCTACGTTTTCCAGTTCCAGGCTTCGTGTTCCAGTTCCCGGCTTCGTGATCCAATTCCAGGCTTTGTTTTCAAATTCCAGGCTTCGTATTCCAGTTCCAGGCTTCATGTTCCAATTCCAGTCTTCGTTTTCCAGTTCCAGGCTTCGTGTTCCAGTTCCAGGCTTCATTTTCCAGTTCCAGGCTTCGTGTTCCAATTCCAGGCTTCATTTTCCAGTTCCAGGCTACATGTTCCAGTTCCAGACTACCTGTTCCAGTTCCAGGCTACATTTTACAGTTCCAGACTACGTTTTCCAGTTCCAGGCTTCGTGTGCCAGTTCCAGGCTTCGTTTTCCAATTCCAGTCTTCGTGTTCCAGTTCCAGGCTTTGTTTTCCAGTTCGAGGCTTTGTTTTCCAGTTCCAGGCTTTGTGTTCCAATTCCAGGCTTTGCGTTCCAATTCCAGGCTTCGTGTTCCAATTCCAGGCTTCGCGTTCCATTTCCAGGCTTCGTTCTCCAGTTCCGGGCTTCGTGTTCCAATTCCAGTCTTCGTGTTCCAGTTCCAGGCTTCGTTTTCCAGTTCCAGGCTTTGTGTTCCATTTCCAGGCTACGTGTTCCAGTTCCAGGCTTCGTGTTCCTATTCCAGTCTTCGTGTTCCAATTCCAGGCTTCGTTTTCCAGTTCCATGCTACGTGTTCCAGTTCCAGTCTTCGTTTTCCAGTTCCAGGCTACGGGTTCCAGTTCCAGGCTACGGGTTCCAGTTCCAGGCTTCGTTTTCCAATTCCAGGCGTCGTGTTCCATTTCCAGGCTACGTTTTCCAGTTCCAGGCTTTGTGTTCCAATTCCAGTCTTCGTGTTCCAGTTCCAGGCTTCGTTTTCCAGTTCCATGCTACGTGTTCCAGTTCCAGTCTTCGTTTTCCAGTTCCAGGCTACGGGTTCCAGTTCCAGTCTTCGTTTTCCAATTCCAGGCGTCGTGTTCCATTTCCAGGCTACGTTTTCCAGTTCCAGGCTTTGTGTTCCAATTCCAGTCTTCGTGTTCCAGTTCCAGACTTTGTTTTCCAGTTCCTGGCTACGTATTCCAGTTCCAGGCTTCATTTTACAGTTCCAGGCTACGTTTTCCAGTTCCAGGCTTCGTGTTCCAGTTCCCGGCTTCGTGATCCAATTCCAGGCTTTGTTTTCAAATTCCAGGCTTCGTACTCCAGTTCCAGGCTTCGTGTTCCAATTCCAGTCTTCGTTTTCCAGTTCCAGGCTTCATTTTCCAGTTCCAGGCTTCGTGTTCCAATTCCAGTCTTCGTTTTCCAGTTCCTGGCTTCGTGTTCCAGTTCCAGGCTTCATTTTCCAGTTCCAGGCTTCGTGTTCCAATTCCAGCCTTCATTTTCCAGTTCCAGGCTACATGTTCCAGTTCCAGTCTACCTGTTCCAGTAACAGGCTACGTTTTACAGTTCCAGACTACGTTTTCCAGTTCCAGGCTTCGTTTTCCAATTCCAGTCTTCGTGTTCCAGTTCCAGGCTTTGTTTTCCAGTTCGAGGCTTTGTTTTCCAGTTCCAGGCTTTGTGTTCCAATTCCAGGCTTTGCGTTCCAATTCCAGGCTTCGTGTTCCAATTCCAGGCTTCGCGTTCCAATTCCAGTCTTCGTGTTCCAATTCCAGGCTTCGTTTTCCAGTTCCAGGCTTCGTGTTCCAGTTCCAGGCTTCGTGTTCCTATTCCAGTCTTCGTGTTCCAGTTCCAGGCTTCGTGTTCCAGTTCCAGGCTTCGTGTTCCTATTCCAGTCTTCGTGTTCCAATTCCAGGCTTCGTTTTCCAGTTCCATGCTACGTGTTCCAGTTCCAGTCTTCGTTTTCCAGTTCCAGGCTACGGGTTCCAGTTCCAGGCTTTGTTTTACAGTTCCAGGCTACGGGTTCCAGTTCCAGGCTTCGTGTTCCTATTCCAGTCTTCGTGTTCCAATTCCAGGCTTCGTTTTCCAGTTCCATGCTACGTGTTCCAGTTCCAGTCTTCGTTTTCCAGTTCCAGGCTACGGGTTCCAGTTCCAGGCTTTGTTTTACAGTTCCAGGCTACGGGTTCCAGTTCCAGGCTTCGTGTTCCTATTCCAGTCTTCGTGTTCCAATTCCAGGCTTCGTTTTCCAGTTCCATGCTACGTGTTCCAGTTCCAGTCTTCGTTTTCCAGTTCCAGGCTACGGGTTCCAGTTCCAGTCTTCGTTTTCCAGTTCCAGGCTACGGGTTCCAGTTGCAGGCTTCGTTTTCCAATTCCAGGCGTCGTGTTCCATTTCCAGGCTACGTTTTCCAGTTCCAGGCTTTGTGTTCCAATTCCAGTCTTCGTGTTCCAGTTCCAGGCTTTGTTTTCCAGTTCCAGGCTACGTGTTCCATTTCCAGGCTACGTGTTCCAGTTCCAGGCTTTGTGTTCCAATTCCAGGCTTCGTGTTCCAATTCCAGGCTTCGTTTTCCAGTTCCAGGCTTCGTTTTCCAGTTCCAGGCTTCGTGTTCCAGTTCCAGGCTTCGTGTTCCAATTCCAGGCTTCGTTTTCCAATTCCAGGCTTCATGTTCCATTTCCTGGCTTCGTGTTCCAGTTCCAGGCTTCGTGTTCCAATTCCAGGCTTCGTTTTCCAATTCCAGGCTTCGTGTTCCAGTTCAAGGCTTTGTTTTCCAGTTCCAGGCTTCATGTTCCAATTCCAGGCTTCGTTTTCCAATTCCAGGCTTCGTGTTCCATTTCCTGGCTTCGTGTTCCAGTTCCAGGGTTCGTGTTCCAATTCCAGGCTTCGTTTTCCAGTTCCAGGCTTTGTTTTCCAGTTCCATGCTTCGTGTTCCAATTCCAGACTTCGTGTTCCAGTTCCAGGCTTTGTTTTCCAATTCCAGGCTTCGTCTTCCAGTTCCAGGCTACATGTTCCAGTTCCAGGCTTCGTGTTCCAGTTCCAGGCTTCGTTTTCCAGTTACAGGCTTCGTGTTCCAGTTACAGGCTTTGTATTCCAGTTCCAGCCTACGTGTTCCAGTTCCAGGCTTGGTGTTCCAGTTCCAGGCTTTGTGTTCTGATTCCAGGATTCGTGTTCCAGTTCCAGGCTTTGTTTTCCAGTTCCAGGCTTCGTGTTCCAATTCCAGGCTTCGTGTTCCAGTTCCAGGCTTCGTGTTCCAATTCCAGGCTTCGTTTTCCAATTCCAGGCTTCGTGTTCCAATTCCAGGCTTCGTGTTCCAGTTCCAGGCTTTGTTTTCCAATTCCAGGCTTCGTCTTCCAGTTCCAGGCTTCTTTTTCCTTATTCCAGGCTTCATTTTCCAGTTCCAGGCTACGTGTTCCAGTTCCAGGCTTCGTTTTCCAGTTCCAGGCTACGTTTTCCAGTTACAGGCTTCGTGTTCCAGTTACAGGCTACGTGTTCCAGTTACAGGCTTTGTGTTCCAGTTCCAGGCTTCGTTTTCCAGTTCCAGGCTACGTTTTCCAGTTACAGGCTACATGTTCCAGTTCCAGGCTTCGAGTTCCAGTTCCAGGCTTTGTGTTCCAATTCCAGACTACATGTACCAGTTCCAGGCTACCTGTTCCAGTTCCAGGCTACGTTTTCCAGTTCCTGGCTACGTATTCCAGTTCCAGGCTTCGTGTTCCAGTTCCCGGCTTCGTGTTCCAATTCCAGGCTTTGTTTTCAAATTCCAGTCTTCGTTTTCCAGTTCCAGGCTACTTGTTCCAGTTCCAACCTTCGTTTTCCAGTTCCAGGCTACCTGTTCCAGTTCCAGGCTACGTTTTCCAGTTCCTGGCTACGTATTCCAGTTCCAGGCATTTTTTTACAGTTCCAGGCTACGTTTTCCAGTTCCAGGCTTCGTGTTCCAGTTCCCGGCTTCGTGTTCCAATTCCAGGCTTTGTTTTCAAATTCCAGGCTTCGTTCTCCAGTTCCGGGCTTCGTGTTCCAATTCCAGTCTTTGTTTTCCAGCTCCAGGCTTCGTGTTCCAGTTCCAGGCTTCATTTTCCAGTTACAGGCTTCGTGTTCCAGTTCCAGGCTTCATGTTCCAATTCCAGGCTTTGTTTTCCAGTTACAGGCTTCGTGTTCCAGTTCCAGGCTTTGTGTTCCAGTTCCAGGCTACATGTTCCAATTCCAGGCTTTGTTTTCCAGTTCCAGGCTTCGAGTTCCAGTTCCAGGCATTGTGTTCCAATTCCAGACTACATGTACCAGTTCCAGGCTTCGTGTTCCAGTTCCAGGCTATGTTTTACAGTTCCAGGCTACGTTTCCAGTTCCAGGCTTCGTGTTCCAATTCCAGGCTTCGTTTTCCAATTCCAGTCTTCGTGTTCCAGTTCCAGGCTTCGTTTTCCAGTTCCATGCTACGTGTTCCAGTTCCAGTCTTCGTTTTCCAGTTCCAAGCTACGGGTTCCAGTTCCAGTCTTCGTTTTCCAATTCCAGGCGTCGTGTTCCATTTCCAGGCTACGTTTTCCAGTTCCAGGCTTTGTGTTCCAATTCCAGTCTTCGTGTTCCAGTTCCAGACTTTGTTTTCCAGTTCCTGGCTACGTATTCCAGTTCCAGGCTTCATTTTACAGTTCCAGGCTACGTTTTCCAGTTCCAGGCTTCGTGTTCCAGTTCCCGGCTTCGTGATCCAATTCCAGGCTTTGTTTTCAAATTCCAGGCTTCGTACTCCAGTTCCAGGCTTCGTGTTCCAATTCCAGTCTTCGTTTTCCAGTTCCAGGCTTCATTTTCCAGTTCCAGGCTTCGTGTTCCAATTCCAGTCTTCGTTTTCCAGTTCCTGGCTTCGTGTTCCAGTTCCAGGCTTCATTTTCCAGTTCCAGGCTTCGTGTTCCAATTCCAGGCTTCATTTTCCAGTTCCAGGCTACATGTTCCAGTTCCAGACTACCTGTTCCAGTACCAGGCTACGTTTTACAGTTCCAGACTACGTTTTCCAGTTCCAGGCTTCGTTTTCCAATTCCAGTCTTCGTGTTCCAGTTCCAGGCTTTGTTTTCCAGTTCGAGGCTTTGTTTTCCAGTTCCAGGCTTTGTGTTCCAATTCCAGGCTTTGCGTTCCAATTCCAGGCTTCGTGTTCCAATTCCAGGCTTCGCGTTCCAATTCCAGTCTTCGTGTTCCAATTCCAGGCTTCGTTTTCCAGTTCCAGGCTTCGTGTTCCAGTTCCAGGCTTCGTGTTCCTATTCCAGTCTTCGTGTTCCAGTTCCAGGCTTCGTGTTCCAGTTCCAGGCTTCGTGTTCCTATTCCAGTCTTCGTGTTCCAATTCCAGGCTTCGTTTTCCAGTTCCATGCTACGTGTTCCAGTTCCAGTCTTCGTTTTCCAGTTCCAGGCTACGGGTTCCAGTTGCAGGCTTCGTTTTCCAATTCCAGGCGTCGTGTTCCATTTCCAGGCTACGTTTTCCAGTTCCAGGCTTTGTGTTCCAATTCCAGTCTTCGTGTTCCAGTTCCAGGCTTTGTTTTCCAGTTCCAGGCTACGTGTTCCATTTCCAGGCTTTGTGTTCCAATTCCAGGCTTCGTGTTCCAATTCCAGGCTTCGTTTTCCAGTTCCAGGCTTCGTTTTCCAGTTCCAGGCTTCGTGTTCCAGTTCCAGGCTTCGTGTTCCAATTCCAGGCTTCGTTTTCCAATTCCAGGCTTCGTGTTCCATTTCCTGGCTTCGTGTTCCAGTTCCAGGCTTCGTGTTCCAATTCCAGGCTTCGTTTTCCAATTCCAGGCTTCGTGTTCCAGTTCAAGACTTTGTTTTCCAGTTCCAGGCTTCATGTTCCAATTCCAGGCTTCGTTTTCCAATTCCAGGCTTCGTGTTCCATTTCCTGGCTTCGTGTTCCAGTTCCAGGGTTCGTGTTCCAATTCCAGGCTTCGTTTTCCAGTTCCAGGCTTTGTTTTCCAGTTCGAGGCTTAGTGTTCCAATTCCAGACTTCGTGTTCCAGTTCCAGGCTTTGTTTCCAATTCCAGGCTTCGTCTTCCAGTTCCAGGCTACATGTTCCAGTTCCAGGCTTCGTGTTCCAGTTCCAGGCTTCGTTTTCCAGTTACAGGCTTCGTGTTCCAGTTACAGGCTTTGTATTCCAGTTCCAGCCTACGTGTTCCAGTTCCAGGCTTGGTGTTCCAGTTCCAGGCTTTGTGTTCTGATTCCAGGATTCGTGTTCCAGTTCCAGGCTTTGTTTTCCAGTTCCAGGCTTCGTGTTCCAATTCCAGGCTTCGTGTTCCAGTTCCAGGCTTCGTGTTCCAATTCCAGGCTTCGTTTTCCAATTCCAGGCTTCGTGTTGCAATTCCAGGCTTCGTGTTCCAGTTCCAGGCTTTGTTTTCCAATTCCAGGCTTCGTCGTCCAGTTCCAGGCTTCTTTTTCCTTATTCCAGGCTTCATTTTCCAGTTCCAGGCTACGTGTTCCAGTTCCAGGCTTCGTTTTCCAGTTCCAGGCTACGTTTTCCAGTTACAGGCTTCGTGTTCCAGTTACAGGCTACGTGTTCCAGTTACAGGCTTTGTGTTCCAGTTCCAGGCTTCGTTTTCCAGTTCCAGGCTACGTTTTCCAGTTACAGGCTACATGTTCCAGTTCCAGGCTTCGAGTTCCAGTTCCAGGCTTTGTGTTCCAATTCCAGACTACATGTACCAGTTCCAGGCTACCTGTTCCAGTTCCAGGCTACGTTTTCCAGTTCCTGGCTACGTATTCCAGTTCCAGGCTTCATTTTACAGTTCCAGGCTACGTTTTCCAGTTCCAGGCTTCGTGTTCCAGTTCCCGGCTTCGTGTTCCAATTCCAGGCTTTGTTTTCAAATTCCAGTCTTCGTTTTCCAGTTCCAGGCTACGTGTTCCAGTTCCAACCTTCGTTTTCCAGTTCCAGGCTACCTGTTCCAGTTCCAGGCTACGTTTTCCAGTTCCTGGCTACGTATTCCAGTTCCAGGCATTTTTTTACAGTTCCAGGCTACGTTTTCCAGTTCCAGGCTTCGTGTTCCAGTTCCCGGCTTCGTGTTCCAATTCCAGGCTTTGTTTTCAAATTCCAGGCTTCGTTCTCCAGTTCCGGGCTTCGTGTTCCAATTCCAGTCTTCGTTTTCCAGTTCCAGGCTTCGTGTTCCAGTTCCAGGCTTCATTTTCCAGTTACAGGCTTCGTGTTCCAGTTCCAGGATTCGTGTTCCAATTCCAGGCTTTGTTTTCCAGTTACAGGCTTCGTGTTCCAGTTCCAGGCTTTGTGTTCCAGTTCCAGGCTACATGTTCCAATTCCAGGCTTTGTTTTCCAGTTCCAGGCTTCGTGTTCCATTTCCTGGCTTCGTGTTCCAGTTCCAGGGTTCGTGTTCCAATTCCAGGCTTCGTTTTCCAGTTCCAGGCTTTGTTTTCCAGTTCCATGCTTCGTGTTCCAATTCCAGACTTCGTGTTCCAGTTCCAGGCTTTGTTTTCCAATTCCAGGCTTCGTCTTCCAGTTCCAGGCTACATGTTCCAGTTCCAGGCTTCGTTTTCCAGTTACAGGCTTCGTGTTCCAGTTACAGGCTTTGTGTTCCAGTTCCAGCCTACGTGTTCCAGTTCCAGGCTTGGTGTTCCAGTTCCAGGCTTTGTGTTCTGATTCCAGGATTCGTGTTCCAGTTCCAGGCTTTGTTTTCTAGTTCCAGGCTTCGTGTTCCAATTCCAGGCTTCGTTTTCCAATTCCAGGCTTTGTGTTCCATTTCCAGGCTTCGTGTTCCAGTTCCAGGCTTCGTGTTCCAATTCCAGTCTTCGTGTTCCAGTTCCAGGCTTTGTTTTCCAATTCCAGGCTTCGTCTTCCAGTTCCAGGCTTCTTTTTCCTTATTCCAGGCTTCATTTTCCAGTTCCAGGCTACGTGTTCCAGTTACAGGCTTCGTTTTCCAGTTCCAGGCTACGTTTTCCAGTTACAGGCTTCGTGTTCCAGTTACAGGCTACGTGTTCCAGTTACAGGCTTTGTGTTCCAGTTCCAGGCTTCGTTTTCCAGTTCCAGGCTACGTTTTCCAGTTACAGGCTACGTTTTCCAGTTCCAGGCTTCGTTTTCCAATTCCAGGCTTTGTGTTCCAATTCCAGACTACATGTACCAGTTCCAGGCTACCTGTTCCAGTTCCAGGCTATGTTTTCCAGTTCCTGGCTACGTATTCCAGTTCCAGGCTTCATTTTACCGTTCCAGGCTACGTTTTCCAGTTCCAGGCTTCGTTTTCCAGTTCCCGGCTTCGTGTTCCAATTCCAGGCTTTGTTTTCAAATTCCAGGCTTCGTTCTCCAGTTCCGGGCTTCGTGTTCCAATTCCAGTCTTCGTTTTCCAGTTCCAGGCTTCGTGTTCCAGTTCCAGGCTTCATTTTCCAGTTACAGGCTTCGTGTTCCAGTTCCAGGCTTCGTGTTCCAATTCCAGGCTTTGTTTTCCAGTTACAGGCTTCGTGTTCCAGTTCCAGGCTTCGTTTTCCAGTTCCAGGCTACGTTTTCCAGTTACAGGCTACATGTTCCAGTTCCAGGCTTCGAGTTCCAGTTCCAGGCTTTGTGTTCCAATTCCAGACTACATGTACCAGTTCCAGGCTACCTGTTCCAGTTCCAGGCTACGTTTTCCAGTTCCTGGCTACGTATTCCAGTTCCAGGCTTCATTTTACAGTTCCAGGCTACTTTTTCCAGTTCCAGGCTTCGTGTTCCAGTTCCCGGCTTCGTGTACCAATTCCAGGCTTTGTTTTCAAATTCCAGGCTTCGTTCTCCAGTTCCGGGCTTCGTGTTCCAATTCCAGTCTTCGTTTTCCAGTTCCAGGCTTCGTGTTCCAGTTCCAGGCTTCATTTTCCAGTTCCAGGCTTCGTGTTCCAATTCCAGGCTTTGTTTTCCAGTTACAGGCTTCGTGTTCCAGTTCCAGGCTTTGTGTTCCAGTTCCAGGCTACATGTTCCAATTCCAGGCTTTGTTTTCCAGTTCCAGGCTTCGTGTTCCATTTCCTGGCTTCGTGTTCCAGTTCCAGGGTTCGTGTTCCAATTCCAGGCTTCGTTTTCCAGTTCCAGGCTTTGTTTTCCAGTTCCATGCTTCGTGTTCCAATTCCAGACTTCGTGTTCCAGTTCCAGGCTTTGTTTTCCAATTCCAGGCTTCGTCTTCCAGTTCCAGGCTACATGTTCCAGTTCCAGGCTTCGTTTTCCAGTTACAGGCTTCGTGTTCCAGTTACAGGCTTTGTGTTCCAGTTCCAGCCTACGTGTTCCAGTTCCAGGCTTGGTGTTCCAGTTCCAGGCTTTGTGTTCTGATTCCAGGATTCGTGTTCCAGTTCCAGGCTTTGTTTTCTAGTTCCAGGCTTCGTGTTCCAATTCCAGGCTTCGTGTTCCAGTTCCAGGCTTCGTGTTCCAATTCCAGGCTTCGTTTTCCAATTGCAGGCTTTGTGTTCCATTTCCAGGCTTCGTGTTCCAGTTCCAGGCTTCGTGTTCCAATTCCAGGCTTCGTGTTCCAGTTCCAGGCTTTGTTTTCCAATTCCAGGCTTCGTCTTCCAGTTCCAGGCTTCTTTTTCCTTATTCCAGGCTTCATTTTCCAGTTCCAGGCTACGTGTTCCAGTTCCAGGCTTCGTTTTCCAGTTCCAGGCTACGTTTTCCAGTTACAGGCTTCGTGTTCCAGTTACAGGCTACGTGTTCCAGTTACAGGCTTTGTGTTCCAGTTCCAGGCTTCGTTTTCCAGTTCCAGGCTACGTTTTCCAGTTACAGGCTACGTTTTCCAGTTCCAGGCTTCGTTTTCCAATTCCAGGCTTTGTGTTCCAATTCCAGGCTTTGTTTTCAAATTCCAGTCTTCGTTTTCCAGTTCCAGGCTTCGTGTTCCAGTTCCAGGCTTCTTTTTCCAATTCCAGGCTTCATTTTCCAGTTCCAGGCTACGTGTTCCAGTTCCAACCTTCGTTTTCCAGTTCCAGGCTTTGTGTTCCAATTCCAGACTACATGTACCAGTTCCAGGCTACCTGTTCCAGTTCCAGGCTACGTTTTCCAGTTCCTGGCTACGTATTCCAGTTCCAGGCTTCATTTTACCGTTCCAGGCTACGTTTTCCAGTTCCAGGCTTCGTGTTCCAGTTCCCGGCTTCGTGTTCCAATTCCAGGCTTTGTTTTCAAATTCCAGTCTTCGTTTTCCAGTTCCAGGCTTCGTGTTCCAGTTCCAGGCTTCTTTTTCCAATTCCAGGCTTCATTTTCCAGTTCCAGGCTACGTGTTCCAGTTCCAACCTTCGTTTTCCAGTTCCAGGCTTTGTGTTCCAATTCCAGACTACATGTACCAGTTCCAGGCTACCTGTTCCAGTTCCAGGCTACGTTTTCCAGTTCCTGGCTACGTATTCCAGTTCCAGGCTTCATTTTACCGTTCCAGGCTACGTTTTCCAGTTCCAGGCTTCGTTTTCCAGTTCCCGGCTTCGTGTTCCAATTCCAGGCTTTGTTTTCAAATTCCAGGCTTCGTTCTCCAGTTCCGGGCTTCGTGTTCCAATTCCAGTCTTCGTTTTCCAGTTCCAGGCTTCGTGTTCCAGTTCCAGGCTTCATTTTCCAGTTACAGGCTTCGTGTTCCAGTTCCAGGCTTCGTGTTCCAATTCCAGGCTTTGTTTTCCAGTTACAGGCTTCGTGTTCCAGTTCCAGGCTTCGTTTTCCAGTTCCAGGCTACGTTTTCCAGTTACAGGCTACATGTTCCAGTTCCAGGCTTCGAGTTCCAGTTCCAGGCTTTGTGTTCCAATTCCAGACTACATGTACCAGTTCCAGGCTACCTGTTCCAGTTCCAGGCTACGTTTTCCAGTTCCTGGCTACGTATTCCAGTTCCAGGCTTCATTTTACAGTTCCAGGCTACTTTTTCCAGTTCCAGGCTTCGTGTTCCAGTTCCCGGCTTCGTGTTCCAATTCCAGGCTTTGTTTTCAAATTCCAGGCTTCGTTCTCCAGTTCCGGGCTTCGTGTTCCAATTCCAGTCTTCGTTTTCCAGTTCCAGGCTTCGTGTTCCAGTTCCAGGCTTCATTTTCCAGTTCCAGGCTTCGTGTTCCAATTCCAGGCTTTGTTTTCCAGTTACAGGCTTCGTGTTCCAGTTCCAGGCTTTGTGTTCCAGTTCCAGGCTACATGTTCCAATTCCAGGCTTTGTTTTCCAGTTCCAGGCTTCGTGTTCCATTTCCTGGCTTCGTGTTCCAGTTCCAGGGTTCGTGTTCCAATTCCAGGCTTCGTTTTCCAGTTCCAGGCTTTGTTTTCCAGTTCCATGCTTCGTGTTCCAATTCCAGACTTCGTGTTCCAGTTCCAGGCTTTGTTTTCCAATTCCAGGCTTCGTCTTCCAGTTCCAGGCTACATGTTCCAGTTCCAGGCTTCGTTTTCCAGTTACAGGCTTCGTGTTCCAGTTACAGGCTTTGTGTTCCAGTTCCAGCCTACGTGTTCCAGTTCCAGGCTTGGTGTTCCAGT
Source organism: Hypanus sabinus (assembly GCF_030144855.1). Lineage (NCBI taxonomy): Eukaryota > Metazoa > Chordata > Chondrichthyes > Myliobatiformes > Dasyatidae > Hypanus > Hypanus sabinus. The sequence goes on along the minus strand of NC_082722.1, from coordinate 17,908,667 downwards.
TCCAGGCTTTGTGTTCTGATTCCAGGATTCGTGTTCCAGTTCCAGGCTTTGTTTTCTAGTTCCAGGCTTCGTGTTCCAATTCCAGGCTTCGTGTTCCAGTTCCAGGCTTCGTGTTCCAATTCCAGGCTTCGTTTTCCAATTCCAGGCTTTGTGTTCCATTTCCAGGCTTCGTGTTCCAGTTCCAGGCTTCGTGTTCCAATTCCAGGCTTCGTGTTCCAGTTCCAGGCTTTGTTTTCCAATTCCAGGCTTCGTCTTCCAGTTCCAGGCTTCTTTTTCCTTATTCCAGGCTTCATTTTCCAGTTCCAGGCTACGTGTTCCAGTTCCAGGCTTCGTTTTCCAGTTCCAGGCTACGTTTTCCAGTTACAGGCTTCGTGTTCCAGTTACAGGCTACGTGTTCCAGTTACAGGCTTTGTGTTCCAGTTCCAGGCTTCGTTTTCCAGTTCCAGGCTACGTTTTCCAGTTACAGGCTACGTTTTCCAGTTCCAGGCTTCGTTTTCCAATTCCAGGCTTTGTGTTCCAATTCCAGACTACATGTACCAGTTCCAGGCTACCTGTTCCAGTTCCAGGCTACGTTTTCCAGTTCCTGGCTACGTATTCCAGTTCCAGGCTTCATTTTACAGTTCCAGGCTACGTTTTCCAGTTCCAGGCTTCGTGTTCCAGTTCCCGGCTTCGTGTTCCAATTCCAGGCTTTGTTTTCAAATTCCAGTCTTCGTTTTCCAGTTCCAGGCTTCGTGTTCCAGTTCCAGGCTTCTTTTTCCAATTCCAGGCTTCATTTTCCAGTTCCAGGCTACGTGTTCCAGTTCCAACCTTCGTTTTCCAGTTCCAGGCTTTGTGTTCCAATTCCAGACTACATGTACCAGTTCCAGGCTACCTGTTCCAGTTCCAGGCTACGTTTTCCAGTTCCTGGCTACGTATTCCAGTTCCAGGCTTCATTTTACCGTTCCAGGCTACGTTTTCCAGTTCCAGGCTTCGTTTTCCAGTTCCCGGCTTCGTGTTCCAATTCCAGGCTTTGTTTTCAAATTCCAGGCTTCGTTCTCCAGTTCCGGGCTTCGTGTTCCAGTTCCAGTCTTCGTTTTCCAGTTCCAGGGTTCGTGTTCCAGTTCCAGGCTTCATTTTCCAGTTACAGGCTTCGTGTTCCAGTTCCAGGCTTCGTGTTCCAATTCCAGGCTTTGTTTTCCAGTTACAGGCTTCGTGTTCCAGTTCCAGGCTTTGTGTTCCAGTTCCAGGCTACATGTTCCAATTCCAGGCTTTGATTTCCAGTTCCAGTTCCAGGCTTTGTGTTCCAATTCCAGACTACATGTACCAGTTCCAGGCTTCGTGTTCCAGTTCCAGGCTATGTTTTACAGTTCCAGGCTACGTTTCCAGTTCCAGGCTTCGTGTTCCAATTCCAGGCTTCGTGTTCCAATTCCAGGCTTCGTTTTCCAATTCCAGGCTTTGTGTTCCATTTCCAGGCTTCGTGTTCCAATTCCAGGCTTTGTTTTCCAGTTCCTGGCTACGTATTCCAGTTCCAGGCTTCATTTTACAGTTCCAGGCTACGTTTTCCAGTTCCAGGCTTCGTGTTCCAGTTCCCGGCTTCGTGATCCAATTCCAGGCTTTGTTTTCAAATTCCAGGCTTCGTATTCCAGTTCCAGGCTTCATGTTCCAATTCCAGTCTTCGTTTTCCAGTTCCAGGCTTCGTGTTCCAGTTCCAGGCTTCATTTTCCAGTTCCAGGCTTCGTGTTCCAATTCCAGGCTTCATTTTCCAGTTCCAGGCTACATGTTCCAGTTCCAGACTACCTGTTCCAGTTCCAGGCTACGTTTTACAGTTCCAGACTACGTTTTCCAGTTCCAGGCTTCGTGTGCCAGTTCCAGGCTTCGTTTTCCAATTCCAGTCTTCGTGTTCCAGTTCCAGGCTTTGTTTTCCAGTTCGAGGCTTTGTTTTCCAGTTCCAGGCTTTGTGTTCCAATTCCAGGCTTTGCGTTCCAATTCCAGGCTTCGTGTTCCAATTCCAGGCTTCGCGTTCCATTTCCAGGCTTCGTTCTCCAGTTCCGGGCTTCGTGTTCCAATTCCAGTCTTCGTGTTCCAGTTCCAGGCTTCGTTTTCCAATTCCAGGCTTTGTGTTCCATTTCCAGGCTACGTGTTCCAGTTCCAGGCTTCGTGTTCCTATTCCAGTCTTCGTGTTCCAATTCCAGGCTTCGTTTTCCAGTTCCATGCTACGTGTTCCAGTTCCAGTCTTCGTTTTCCAGTTCCAGGCTACGGGTTCCAGTTCCAGGCTACGGGTTCCAGTTCCAGGCTTCGTTTTCCAATTCCAGGCGTCGTGTTCCATTTCCAGGCTACGTTTTCCAGTTCCAGGCTTTGTGTTCCAATTCCAGTCTTCGTGTTCCAGTTCCAGGCTTCGTTTTCCAGTTCCATGCTACGTGTTCCAGTTCCAGTCTTCGTTTTCCAGTTCCAGGCTACGGGTTCCAGTTCCAGTCTTCGTTTTCCAATTCCAGGCGTCGTGTTCCATTTCCAGGCTACGTTTTCCAGTTCCAGGCTTTGTGTTCCAATTCCAGTCTTCGTGTTCCAGTTCCAGACTTTGTTTTCCAGTTCCTGGCTACGTATTCCAGTTCCAGGCTTCATTTTACAGTTCCAGGCTACGTTTTCCAGTTCCAGGCTTCGTGTTCCAGTTCCCGGCTTCGTGATCCAATTCCAGGCTTTGTTTTCAAATTCCAGGCTTCGTACTCCAGTTCCAGGCTTCGTGTTCCAATTCCAGTCTTCGTTTTCCAGTTCCAGGCTTCATTTTCCAGTTCCAGGCTTCGTGTTCCAATTCCAGTCTTCGTTTTCCAGTTCCTGGCTTCGTGTTCCAGTTCCAGGCTTCATTTTCCAGTTCCAGGCTTCGTGTTCCAATTCCAGACTTCATTTTCCAGTTCCAGGCTACATGTTCCAGTTCCAGTCTACCTGTTCCAGTACCAGGCTACGTTTTACAGTTCCAGACTACGTTTTCCAGTTCCAGGCTTCGTTTTCCAATTCCAGTCTTCGTGTTCCAGTTCCAGGCTTTGTTTTCCAGTTCGAGGCTTTGTTTTCCAGTTCCAGGCTTTGTGTTCCAATTCCAGGCTTTGCGTTCCAATTCCAGGCTTCGTGTTCCAATTCCAGGCTTCGCGTTCCAATTCCAGTCTTCGTGTTCCAATTCCAGGCTTTGTTTTCCAGTTCCAGGCTTCGTGTTCCAGTTCCAGGCTTCGTGTTCCTATTCCAGTCTTCGTGTTCCAGTTCCAGGCTTCGTGTTCCAGTTCCAGGCTTCGTGTTCCTATTCCAGTCTTTGTGTTCCAATTCCAGGCTTCGTTTTCCAGTTCCATGCTACGTGTTCCAGTTCCAGTCTTCGTTTTCCAGTTCCAGGCTACGGGTTCCAGTTGCAGGCTTCGTTTTCCAATTCCAGGCGTCGTGTTCCATTTCGAGGCTACGTTTTCCAGTTCCAGGCTTTGTGTTCCAATTCCAGTCTTCGTGTTCCAGTTCCAGGCTTTGTTTTCCAGTTCCAGGCTACGTGTTCCATTTCCAGGCTACGTGTTCCAGTTCCAGGCTTTGTGTTCCAATTCCAGGCTTCGTGTTCCAATTCCAGGCTTCGTTTTCCAGTTCCAGGCTTCGTTTTCCAGTTCCAGGCTTCGGGTTCCAGTTCCAGGCTTCGTGTTCCAATTCCAGGCTTCGTTTTCCAATTCCAGGCTTCGTGTTCCATTTCCTGGCTTCGTGTTCCAGTTCCAGGCTTCGTGTTCCAATTCCAGGCTTCGTTTTCCAATTCCAGGCTTCGTGTTCCAGTTCAAGGCTTTGTTTTCCAGTTCCAGGCTTCATGTTCCAATTCCAGGCTTCGTTTTCCAATTCCAGGCTTCGTGTTCCATTTCCTGGCTTCGTGTTCCAGTTCCAGGGTTCGTGTTCCAATTCCAGGCTTCGTTTTCCAGTTCCAGGCTTTGTTTTCCAGTTCCATGCTTCGTGTTCCAATTCCAGACTTCGTGTTCCAGTTCCAGGCTTTGTTTTCCAATTCCAGGCTTCGTCTTCCAGTTCCAGGCTACATGTTCCAGTTCCAGGCTTCGTGTTCCAGTTCCAGGCTTCGTTTTCCAGTTACAGGCTTCGTGTTCCAGTTACAGGCTTTGTATTCCAGTTCCAGCCTACGTGTTCCAGTTCCAGGCTTGGTGTTCCAGTTCCAGGCTTTGTGTTCTGATTCCAGGATTCGTGTTCCAGTTCCAGGCTTTGTTTTCCAGTTCCAGGCTTCGTGTTCCAATTCCAGGCTTCGTGTTCCAGTTCCAGGCTTCGTGTTCCAATTCCAGGCTTCGTTTTCCAATTCCAGGCTTCGTGTTCCAATTCCAGGCTTCGTGTTCCAGTTCCAGGCTTTGTTTTCCAATTCCAGGCTTCGTCTTCCAGTTCCAGGCTTCTTTTTCCTTATTCCAGGCTTCATTTTCCAGTTCCAGGCTACGTGTTCCAGTTCCAGGCTTCGTTTTCCAGTTCCAGGCTACGTTTTCCAGTTACAGGCTTCGTGTTCCAGTTACAGGCTACGTGTTCCAGTTACAGGCTTTGTGTTCCAGTTCCAGGCTTCGTTTTCCAGTTCCAGGCTACGTTTTCCAGTTACAGGCTACATGTTCCAGTTCCAGGCTTCGAGTTCCAGTTCCAGGCTTTGTGTTCCAATTCCAGACTACATGTACCAGTTCCAGGCTACCTGTTCCAGTTCCAGGCTACGTTTTCCAGTTCCTGGCTACGTATTCCAGTTCCAGGCTTCATTTTACAGTTCCAGGCTACGTTTTCCAGTTCCAGGCTTCGTGTTCCAGTTCCCGGCTTCGTGTTCCAATTCCAGGCTTTGTTTTCAAATTCCAGTCTTCGTTTTCCAGTTCCAGGCTACGTGTTCCAGTTCCAACCTTCGTTTTCCAGTTCCAGGCTACCTGTTCCAGTTCCAGGCTATGTTTTCCAGTTCCTGGCTACGTATTCCAGTTCTAGGCATTTTTTTACAGTTCCAGGCTACGTTTTCCAGTTCCAGGCTTCGTGTTACAGTTCCCGGCTTCATGTTCCAATTCCAGGCTTTGTTTTCAAATTCCAGGCTTCGTTCTCCAGTTCCGGGCTTCGTGTTCCAATTCCAGTCTTCGTTTTCCAGTTCCAGGCTTCGTGTTCCAGTTCCAGGCTTCATTTTCCAGTTACAGGCTTCGTGTTCCAGTTCCAGGCTTCGTGTTCCAATTCCAGGCTTTGTTTTCCAGTTACAGGCTTCGTGTTCCAGTTCCAGTCTTTGTGTTCCAGTTCCAGGCTACATGTTCCAATTCCAGGCTTTGTTTTCCAGTTCCAGGCTTCGAGTTCCAGTTCCAGGCTTTGTGTTCCAATTCCAGACTACATGTACCAGTTCCAGGCTTCGTGTTCCAGTTCCAGGCTATGTTTTACAGTTCCAGGCTACGTTTCCAGTTCCAGGCTTCGTGTTCCAATTCCAGGCTTCGTTTTCCAATTCCAGTCTTCGTGTTCCAGTTCCAGGCTTTGTTTTCCAGTTCGAGGCTTTGTTTTCAGTTCCAGGCTTTGTGTTCCAATTCCAGGCTTTGCGTTCCAATTCCAGGCTTCGTGTTCCAATTCCAGGCTTCGCGTTCCATTTCCAGGCTTCGTTCTCCAGTTCCGGGCTTCGTGTTCCAATTCCAGTCTTCGTGTTCCAGTTCCAGGCTTCGTTTTCCAGTTCCAGGCTTTGTGTTCCATTTCCAGGCTACGTGTTCCAGTTCCAGGCTTCGTGTTCCTATTCCAGTCTTCGTGTTCCAATTCCAGGCTTCGTTTTCCAGTTCCATGCTACGTATTCCAGTTCCAGTCTTCGTTTTCCAGTTCCAGGCTACGGGTTCCAGTTCCAGGCTACGGGTTCCAGTTCCAGGCTTCGTGTTCCAATTCCAGGCGTCGTGTTCCATTTCCAGGCTACGTTTTCCAGTTCCAGGCTTTGTGTTCCAATTCCAGTCTTCGTGTTCCAGTTCCAGACTTTGTTTTCCAGTTCCTGGCTACGTATTCCAGTTCCAGGCTTCATTTTACAGTTCCAGGCTACGTTTTCCAGTTCCAGGCTTCGTGTTTCAGTTCCCGGCTTCGTGATCCAATTCCAGGCTTTGTTTTCAAATTCCAGGCTTCGTACTCCAGTTCCAGGCTTCGTGTTCCAATTCCAGTCTTCGTTTTCCAGTTCCAGGCTTCATTTTCCAGTTCCAGGCTTCGTGTTCCAATTCCAGTCTTCGTTTTCCAGTTCCCGGCTTCGTGTTCCAGTTCCAGGCTTCATTTTCCAGTTCCAGGCTTCGTGTTCCAATTCCAGGCTTCATTTTCCAGTTCCAGGCTACATTTTCCAGTTCCAGACTACCTGTTCCAGTACCAGGCTACGTTTTACAGTTCCAGACTACGTTTTCCAGTTCCAGGCTTTGTGTTCCAATTCCAGTCTTCGTGTTCCAGTTCCAGGCTTTGTTTTCCAGTTCCAGGCTACGTGTTCCATTTCCAGGCTACGTGTTCCAGTTCCAGGCTTTGTGTTCCAATTCCAGGCTTCGTGTTCCAATTCCAGGCTTCGTTTTCCAGTTCCAGGCTACGTGTTCCAGTTCCAGGCTTCGTGTTCCTATTCCAGTCTTCGTGTTCCAATTCCAGGCTTCGTTTTCCAGTTCCATGCTACGTGTTCCAGTTCCAGTCTTCGTTTTCCAGTTCCAGGCTACGTTTTCCAGTTCCAGGCTTTGTGTTCCAATTCCAGTCTTCGTGTTCCAGTTCCAGACTTTGTTTTCCAGTTCCTGGCTACGTATTCCAGTTCCAGGCTTCATTTTACAGTTCCAGGCTACGTTTTCCAGTTCCAGGCTTCGTGTTTCAGTTCCCGGCTTCGTGATCCAATTCCAGGCTTTGTTTTCAAATTCCAGGCTTCGTACTCCAGTTCCAGGCTTCGTGTTCCAATTCCAGTCTTCGTTTTCCAGTTCCAGGCTTCATTTTCCAGTTCCAGGCTTCGTGTTCCAATTCCAGTCTTCGTTTTCCAGTTCCCGGCTTCGTGTTCCAGTTCCAGGCTTCATTTTCCAGTTCCAGGCTACATGTTCCAGTTCCAGACTACCTCTTCCAGTACCAGGCTACGTTTTACAGTTCCAGACTACGTTTTCCAGTTCCAGGCTTCGTTTTCCAATTCCAGTCTTCGTGTTCCAGTTCCAGGCTTTGTTTTCCAGTTCGAGGCTTTGTTTTCCAGTTCCAGGCTTTGTGTTCCAATTCCAGGCTTTGCGTTCCAATTCCAGGCTTCGTGTTCCAATTCCAGGCTTCGCGTTCCAATTCCAGTCTTCGTGTTCCAATTCCAGGCTTCGTGTTCCAATTCCAGGCTTCGTGTTCCAATTCCAGGCTTCGTTTTCCAGTTCCAGGCTTCGTGTTCCAGTTCCAGGGTTCGTGTTCCTATTCCAGTCTTCGTGTTCCAATTCCAGGCTTCGTTTTCCAATTCCATGCTACGTGTTCCAGTTCCAGTCTTCGTTTTCCAGTTCCAGGCTACGGGTTCCAGTTGCAGGCTTCGTTTTCCAATTCCAGGCGTCGTGTTCCATTTCCAGGCTACGTTTTCCAGTTCCAGGCTTTGTGTTCCAATTCCAGTCTTCGTGTTCCAGTTCCAGGCTTTGTTTTCCAGTTCCAGGCTACGTGTTCCATTTCCAGGCTACGTGTTCCAGTTCCAGGCTTTGTGTTCCAATTCCAGGCTTCGTGTTCCAATTCCAGGCTTCGTTTTCCAGTTCCAGGCTTCGTTTTCCAGTTCCAGGCTTCGTGTTCCAGATCCAGGCTTCGTGTTCCAATTCCAGGCTTCGTTTTCCAATTCCAGGCTTCGTGTTCCATTTCCTGGCTTCGTGTTCCAGTTCCAGGCTTCGTGTTCCAATTCCAGGCTTCGTTTTCCAATTCCAGGCTTCATGTTCCATTTCCTGGCTTCGTGTTCCAGTTCCAGGGTTCGTGTTCCAATTCCAGGCTTCGTTTTCCAGTTCCAGGCTTTGTTTTCCAGTTCCATGCTTCGTGTTCCAATTCCAGACTTCGTGTTCCAGTTCCAGGCTTTGTTTTCCAATTCCAGGCTTCGTCTTCCAGTTCCAGGCTACATGTTCCAGTTCCAGGCTTCGTGTTCCAGTTCCAGGCTTCGTTTTCCAGTTACAGGCTTCGTGTTCCAGTTACAGGCTTTGTGTTCCAGTTCCAGCCTACGTGTTCCAGTTCCAGGCTTGGTGTTCCAGTTCCAGGCTTTGTGTTCTGATTCCAGGATTCGTGTTCCAGTTCCAGGCTTTGTTTTCCAGTTCCAGGCTTCGTGTTCCAATTCCAGGCTTCGTGTTCCAGTTCCAGGCTTCGTGTTCCAATTCCAGGCTTCGTTTTCCAATTCCAGGCTTTGTGTTCCATTTCCAGGCTTCGTGTTCCAGTTCCAGGCTTCGTGTTCCAATTCCAGGCTTCGTGTTCCAGTTCCAGGCTTTGTTTTCCAATTCCAGGCTTCGTCTTCCAGTTCCAGGCTTCTTTTTCCTTATTCCAGGCTTCATTTTCCAGTTCCAGGCTACGTGTTCCAGTTCCAGGCTTCGTTTTCCAGTTCCAGGCTACGTTTTCCAGTTACCGGCTTCGTGTTCCAGTTACAGGCTACGTGTTCCAGTTACAGGCTTTGTGTTCCAGTTCCAGGCTTCGTTTTCCAGTTCCAGGCTACGTTTTCCAGTTACAGGCTACATGTTCCAGTTCCAGGCTTCGAGTTCCAGTTCCAGGCTTTGTGTTCCAATTCCAGACTACATGTACCAGTTCCAGGCTACCTGTTCCAGTTCCAGGCTACGTTTTCCAGTTCCTGGCTACGTATTCCAGTTCCAGGCTTCATTTTACAGTTCCAGGCTACGTTTTCCAGTTCCAGGCTTCGTGTTCCAGTTCCCGGCTTCGTGTTCCAATTCCAGGCTTTGTTTTCAAATTCCAGGCTTCGTTCTCCAGTTCCGGGCTTCGTGTTCCAATTCCAGTCTTCGTTTTCCAGTTCCAGGCTTCGTGTTCCAGTTCCAGGCTTCATTTTCCAGTTACAGGCTTCGTGTTCCAGTTCCAGGCTTCGTGTTCCAATTCCAGGCTTTGTTTTCCAGTTACAGGCTTCGTGTTCCAGTTCCAGGCTTTGTGTTCCAGTTCCAGGCTACATGTTCCAATTCCAGGCTTTGTTTTCCAGTTCCAGGCTACATGTTCCAATTCCAGGCTATGTTTTACAGTTCCAGGCTACGTTTCCAGTTCCAGGCTTCGTGTTCCAATTCCAGGCTTCGTTTTCCAATTCCAGTCTTCGTGTTCCAGTTCCAGGCTTTGTTTTCCAGTTCGAGGCTTTGTTTTCCAGTTCCAGGCTTTGTGTTCCAATTCCAGGCTTTGTGTTCCAATTCCAGACTACATGTACCAGTTCCAGGCTTCGTGTTCCAGTTCCAGGCTATGTTTTACAGTTCCAGGCTACGTTTCCAGTTCCAGGCTTCGTGTTCCAATTCCAGGCTTCGTGTTCCAATTCCAGGCTTCGTTTTCCAATTCCAGGCTTTGTGTTCCATTTCCAGGCTTCGTGTTCCAATTCCAGGCTTTGTTTTCCAGTTCCTGGCTACGTATTCCAGTTCCAGGCTTCATTTTACAGTTCCAGGCTACGTTTTCCAGTTCCGGGCTTCGTTTTCCAGTTCCCGGCTTCGTGATCCAATTCCAGGCTTTGTTTTCAAATTCCAGGCTTCGTATTCCAGTTCCAGGCTTCGTGTTCCAATTCCAGTCTTCGTTTTCCAGTTCCAGGCTTCGTGTTCCAGTTCCAGGCTTCATTTTCCAGTTCCAGGCTTCGTGTTCCAATTCCAGGCTTCATTTTCCAGTTCCAGGCTACATGTTCCAGTTCCAGACTACCTGTTCCAGTTCCAGGCTACGTTTTACAGTTCCAGACTACGTTTTCCAGTTCCAGGCTTCGTGTGCCAGTTCCAGGCTTCGTTTTCCAATTCCAGTCTTCGTGTTCCAGTTCCAGGCTTTGTTTTCCAGTTCGAGGCTTTGTTTTCCAGTTCCAGGCTTTGTGTTCCAATTCCAGGCTTTGCGTTCCAATTCCAGGCTTCGTGTTCCAATTCCAGGCTTCGCGTTCCATTTCCAGGCTTCGTTCTCCAGTTCCGGGCTTCGTGTTCCAAATCCAGTCTTCGTGTTCCAGTTCCAGGCTTCGTTTTCCAGTTCCAGGCTTTGTGTTCCATTTCCAGGCTTCATTTTCCAGTTCCATGATACGTGTTCCAGTTCCAGTCTTCGTTTTCCAGTTCCAGGCTACGGGTTCCAGTTCCAGGCTACGGGTTCCAGTTCCAGGCTTCGTTTTCCAATTCCAGGCGTCGTGTTCCATTTCCAGGCTACGTTTTCCAGTTCCAGGCTTTGTGTTCCAATTCCAGTCTTCGTGTTCCAATTCCAGGCTTCGTTTTCCAGTTCCATGCTACGTGTTCCAGTTCCAGTCTTCGTTTTCCAGTTCCAGGCTACGGGTTCCAGTTCCAGGCTACGGGTTCCAATTCCAGTCTTCGTGTTCCAATTCCAGGCTTCGTTTTCCAGTTCCATGCTACGTGTTCCAGTTCCAGTCTTCGTTTTCCAGTTCCAGGCTACGGGTTCCAGTTCCAGGCTACGGGTTCCAGTTCCAGGCTTCGTTTTCCAATTCCAGGCGTCGTGTTCCATTTCCAGGCTACGTTTTCCAGTTCCAGGCTTTGTGTTCCAATTCCAGTCTTCGTGTTCCAGTTCCAGGCTTTGTTTTCCAGTTCCAGGCTACGTGTTCCATTTCCAGGCTACGTGTTCCAGTTCCAGGCTTTGTGTTCCAATTCCAGGCTTCGTGTTCCAATTCCAGGCTTCGTTTTCCAGTTCCAGGCTTCTTTTTCCAGTTCCAGGCTTCGTGTTCCATTTCCTGGCTTCGTGTTCCAGTTCCAGGCTTCGTGTTCCAGTTCCAGGCTTCATTTTCCAGTTACAGGCTTCGTGTTCCAGTTCCAGGCTTCGTGTTCCAATTCCAGGCTTTGTTTTCCAGTTACAGGCTTCGTGTTCCAGTTCCAGGCTTTGTGTTCCAGTTCCAGGCTACATGTTCCAATTCCAGGCTTTGTTTTCCAGTTCCAGGCTTCGAGTTCCAGTTCCAGGCTTTGTATTCCAATTCCAGACTACATGTACCAGTTCCAGGCTTCGTGTTCCATTTCCAGGCTATGTTTTACAGTTCCAGGCTACGTTTCCAGTTCCAGGCTTCGTGTTCCAATTCCAGGCTTCGTGTTCCAATTCCAGGCTTCGTTTTCCAATTCCAGGCTTTGTGTTCCATTTCCAGGCTTCGTGTTCCAATTCCAGGCTTTGTTTTCCAGTTCCTGGCTACGTATTCCAGTTCCAGGCTTCATTTTACAGTTCCAGGCTACGTTTTCCAGTTCCAGGCTTCGTGTTCCAGTTCCCGGCTTCGTGATCCAATTCCAGGCTTTGTTTTCAAATTCCAGGCTTCGTATTCCAGTTCCAGGCTTCATGTTCCAATTCCAGTCTTCGTTTTCCAGTTCCAGGCTTCGTGTTCCAGTTCCAGGCTTCATTTTCCAGTTCCAGTCTTCGTGTTCCAATTCCAGGCTTCATTTTCCAGTTCCAGGCTACATGTTCCAGTTCCAGACTACCTGTTCCAGTTCCAGGCTACGTTTTACAGTTCCAGACTACGTTTTCCAGTTCCAGGCTTCGTGTGCCAGTTCCAGGCTTCGTTTTCCAATTCCAGTCTTCGTGTTCCAGTTCCAGACTTTGTTTTCCAGTTCCTGGCTACGTATTCCAGTTCCAGGCTTCATTTTACAGTTCCAGGCTACGTTTTCCAGTTCCAGGCTTCGTGTTTCAGTTCCCGGCTTCGTGATCCAATTCCAGGCTTTGTTTTCAAATTCCAGGCTTCGTACTCCAGTTCCAGGCTTCGTGTTCCAATTCCAGTCTTCGTTTTCCAGTTCCAGGCTTCATTTTCCAGTTCCAGGCTTCGTGTTCCAATTCCAGTCTTCGTTTTCCAGTTCCCGGCTTCGTGTTCCAGTTCCAGGCTTCATTTTCCAGTTCCAGGCTTCGTGTTCCAATTCCAGGCTTCATTTTCCAGTTCCAGGCTACATGTTCCAGTTCCAGACTACCTGTTCCAGTACCAGGCTACGTTTTACAGTTCCAGACTACGTTTTCCAGTTCCAGGCTTTGTGTTCCAATTCCAGTCTTCGTGTTCCAGTTCCAGGCTTTGTTTTCCAGTTCCAGGCTACGTGTTCCATTTCCAGGCTACGTGTTCCAGTTCCAGGCTTTGTGTTCCAATTCCAGGCTTCGTGTTCCAATTCCAGGCTTCGTTTTCCAGTTCCAGGCTACGTGTTCCAGTTCCAGGCTTCGTGTTCCTATTCCAGTCTTCGTGTTCCAATTCCAGGCTTCGTTTTCCAGTTCCATGCTACGTGTTCCAGTTCCAGTCTTCGTTTTCCAGTTCCAGGCTACGGGTTCCAGTTCCAGGCTACGTGTTCCAGTTCCAGGCTTTGTGTTCCAATTCCAGGCTTCGTGTTCCAATTCCAGGCTTCGTTTTCCAGTTCCAGGCTTCTTTTTCCAGTTCCAGGCTTCGTGTTCCATTTCCTGGCTTCGTGTTCCAGTTCCAGGCTTCGTGTTCCAGTTCCAGGCTTCATTTTCCAGTTACAGGCTTCGTGTTCCAGTTCCAGGCTTCGTGTTCCAATTCCAGGCTTTGTTTTCCAGTTACAGGCTTCGTGTTCCAGTTCCAGGCTTTGTGTTCCAGTTCCAGGCTACATGTTCCAATTCCAGGCTTTGTTTTCCAGTTCCAGGCTTCGAGTTCCAGTTCCAGGCTTTGTATTCCAATTCCAGACTACATGTACCAGTTCCAGGCTTCGTGTTCCATTTCCAGGCTATGTTTTACAGTTCCAGGCTACGTTTCCAGTTCCAGGCTTCGTGTTCCAATTCCAGGCTTCGTGTTCCAATTCCAGGCTTCGTTTTCCAATTCCAGGCTTTGTGTTCCATTTCCAGGCTTCGTGTTCCAATTCCAGGCTTTGTTTTCCAGTTCCTGGCTACGTATTCCAGTTCCAGGCTTCATTTTACAGTTCCAGGCTACGTTTTCCAGTTCCAGGCTTCGTGTTCCAGTTCCCGGCTTCGTGATCCAATTCCAGGCTTTGTTTTCAAATTCCAGGCTTCGTATTCCAGTTCCAGGCTTCATGTTCCAATTCCAGTCTTCGTTTTCCAGTTCCAGGCTTCGTGTTCCAGTTCCAGGCTTCATTTTCCAGTTCCAGTCTTCGTGTTCCAATTCCAGGCTTCATTTTCCAGTTCCAGGCTACATGTTCCAGTTCCAGACTACCTGTTCCAGTTCCAGGCTACGTTTTACAGTTCCAGACTACGTTTTCCAGTTCCAGGCTTCGTGTGCCAGTTCCAGGCTTCGTTTTCCAATTCCAGTCTTCGTGTTCCAGTTCCAGACTTTGTTTTCCAGTTCCTGGCTACGTATTCCAGTTCCAGGCTTCATTTTACAGTTCCAGGCTACGTTTTCCAGTTCCAGGCTTCGTGTTTCAGTTCCCGGCTTCGTGATCCAATTCCAGGCTTTGTTTTCAAATTCCAGGCTTCGTACTCCAGTTCCAGGCTTCGTGTTCCAATTCCAGTCTTTGTTTTCCAGTTCCAGGCTTCATTTTCCAGTTCCAGGCTTCGTGTTCCAATTCCAGTCTTCGTTTTCCAGTTCCCGGCTTCGTGTTCCAGTTCCAGGCTTCATTTTCCAGTTCCAGGCTTCGTGTTCCAATTCCAGGCTTCATTTTCCAGTTCCAGGCTACATGTTCCAGTTCCAGACTACCTGTTCCAGTACCAGGCTACGTTTTACAGTTCCAGACTACGTTTTCCAGTTCCAGGCTTTGTGTTCCAATTCCAGTCTTCGTGTTCCAGTTCCAGGCTTTGTTTTCCAGTTCCAGGCTACGTGTTCCATTTCCAGGCTACGTGTTCCAGTTCCAGGCTTTGTGTTCCAATTCCAGGCTTCGTGTTCCAATTCCAGGCTTCGTTTTCCAGTTCCAGGCTACGTGTTCCAGTTCCAGGCTTCGTGTTCCTATTCCAGTCTTCGTGTTCCAATTCCAGGCTTCGTTTTCCAGTTCCATGCTACGTGTTCCAGTTCCAGTCTTCGTTTTCCAGTTCCAGGCTACGGGTTCCAGTTCCAGGCTACGGGTTCCAGTTCCAGGCTTCGTTTTCCAATTCCAGGCGTCGTGTTCCATTTCCAGGCTACGTTTTCCAGTTCCAGGCTTTGTGTTCCAATTCCAGTCTTCGTGTTCCAGTTCCAGACTTTGTTTTCCAGTTCCTGGCTACGTATTCCAGTTCCAGGCTTCATTTTACATTTCCAGGCTACGTTTTCCAGTTCCAGGCTTCGTGTTTCAGTTCCCGGCTTCGTGATCCAATTCCAGGCTTTGTTTTCAAATTCCAGGCTTCGTACTCCAGTTCCAGGCTTCGTGTTCCAATTCCAGTCTTCGTTTTCCAGTTCCAGGCTTCATTTTCCAGTTCCAGGCTTCGTGTTCCAATTCCAGTCTTCTTTTTCCAGTTCCCGGCTTCGTGTTCCAGTTCCAGGCTTCATTTTCCAGTTCCAGGCTTCGTGTTCCAATTCCAGGCTTCATTTTCCAGTTCCAGGCTACATGTTCCAGTTCCAGACTACCTGTTCCAGTACCAGGCTACGTTTTACAGTTCCAGACTACGTTTTCCAGTTCCAGGCTTCGTTTTCCAATTCCAGTCTTCGTGTTCCAGTTCCAGGCTTTGTTTTCCAGTTCGAGGCTTTGTTTTCCAGTTCCAGGCTTTGTGTTCCAATTCCAGGCTTTGCGTTCCAATTCCAGGCTTCGTGTTCCAATTCCAGGCTTCGCGTTCCAATTCCAGTCTTCGTGTTCCAATTCCAGGCTTCGTGTTCCAATTCCAGGCTTCGTGTTCCAATTCCAGGCTTTTTTTTCCAGTTCCAGGCTTCGTGTTCCAGTTCCAGGCTTCGTGTTCCTATTCCAGTCTTCGTGTTCCAATTCCAGGCTTCGTTTTCCAATTCCATGCTACGTGTTCCAGTTCCAGTCTTCGTTTTCCAGTTCCAGGCTACGGGTTCCAGTTGCAGGCTTCGTTTTCCAATTCCAGGCGTCGTGTTCCATTTCCAGGCTACGTTTTCCAGTTCCAGGCTTTGTGTTCCAATTCCAGTCTTCGTGTTCCAGTTCCAGGCTTTGTTTTCCAGTTCCAGGCTACGTGTTCCATTTCCAGGCTACGTGTTCCAGTTCCAGGCTTTGTGTTCCAATTCCAGGCTTCGTATTCCAATTCCAGGCTTCGTTTTCCAGTTCCAGGCTTCGTTTTCCAGTTCCAGGCTTCGTGTTCCAGATCCAGGCTTCGTGTTCCAATTCCAGGCTTCGTTTTCCAATTCCAGGCTTCGTGTTCCATTTCCTGGCTTCGTGTTCCAGTTCCAGGCTTCGTGTTCCAATTCCAGGCTTCGTTTTCCAATTCCAGGCTTCATGTTCCATTTGCTGGCTTCGTGTTCCAGTTCCAGGGTTCGTGTTCCAATTCCAGGCTTCGTTTTCCAGTTCCAGGCTTTGTTTTCCAGTTCCATGCTTCGTGTTCCAATTCCAGACTTCGTGTTCCAGTTCCAGGCTGTTTTCCAATTCCAGGCTTCGTCTTCCAGTTCCAGGCTACATGTTCCAGTTCCAGGCTTCGTGTTCCAGTTCCAGGCTTCGTGTTCCAGTTCCAGGCTTCGTGTTCCAGTTCCAGGCTTCGTGTTCCTATTCCAGTCTTCGTGTTCCAATTCCAGGCATCGTTTTCCAATTCCATGCTACGTGTTCCAGTTCCAGTCTTCGTTTTCCAGTTCCAGGCTACGGGTTCCAGTTGCATGCTTCGTTTTCCAATTCCAGGCGTCGTGTTCCATTTCCAGGCTACGTTTTCCAGTTCCAGGCTTTGTGTTCCAATTCCAGTCTTCGTGTTCCAGTTCCAGGCTTTGTTTTCCAGTTCCAGGCTATGTGTTCCATTTCCAGGCTACGTGTTCCAGTTCCAGGCTTTGTGTTCCAATTCCAGGCTTCGTCTTCCAGTTCCAGGCTACATGTTCCAGTTCCAGGCTTCGTGTTCCGGTTACAGGCTTTGTGTTCCAGTTCCAGCCTACGTGTTCCAGTTCCAGGCTTGGTGTTCCAGTTCCAGGCTTTGTGTTCTGATTCCAGGATTCGTGTTCCAGTTCCAGGCTTCGTGTTCCAGTTCCAGGCTTCGTGTTCCAATTCCAGGCTTCGTTTTCCAATTCCAGGCTTTGTGTTCCATTTCCAGGCTTCGTGTTCCAGTTCCAGGCTTCGTGTTCCAATTCCAGGCTTCGTGTTCCAGTTCCAGGCTTTGTTTTCCAATTCCAGGCTTCGTCTTCCAGTTCCAGGCTTCTTTTTCCTTATTCCAGGCTTCATTTTCCAGTTCCAGGCTACGTGTTCCAGTTCCAGGCTTCGTTTTCCAGTTCCAGGCTACGTTTTCCAGTTACCGGCTTCGTGTTCCAGTTACAGGCTACGTGTTCCAGTTCCAGGCTTTGTGTTCCAGTTCGAGGCTTTGTTTTCCAGTTCCAGGCTTTGTGTTCCAATTCCAGGCTTTGCGTTCCAATTCCAGGCTTCGTGTTCCAATTCCAGGCTTCGCGTTCCAATTCCAGTCTTCGTGTTCCAATTCCAGGCTTCGTGTTCCAATTCCAGGCTTCGTGTTCCAATTCCAGGCTTTTTTTTCCAGTTCCAGGCTTCGTGTTCCAGTTCCAGGCTTCGTGTTCCTATTCCAGTCTTCGTGTTCCAATTCCAGGCTTCGTTTTCCAATTCCATGCTACGTGTTCCAGTTCCCGTCTTCGTTTTCCAGTTCCAGGCTACGGGTTCCAGTTGCAGGCTTCGTTTTCCAATTCCAGGCGTCGTGTTCCATTTCCAGGCTACGTTTTCCAGTTCCAGGCTTTGTGTTCCAATTCCAGTCTTCGTGTTCCAGTTCCAGGCTTTGTTTTCCAGTTCCAGGCTACGTGTTCCATTTCCAGGCTACGTGTTCCAGTTCCAGGCTTTGTGTTCCAATTCCAGGCTTCGTATTCCAATTCCAGGCTTCGTTTTCCAGTTCCAGGCTTCGTTTTCCAGTTCCAGGCTTCGTGTTCCAGATCCAGGCTTCGTGTTCCAATTCCAGGCTTCGTTTTCCAATTCCAGGCTTCGTGTTCCATTTCCTGGCTTCGTGTTCCAGTTCCAGGCTTCGTGTTCCAATTCCAGGCTTCGTTTTCCAATTCCAGGCTTCATGTTCCATTTGCTGGCTTCGTGTTCCAGTTCCAGGGTTCGTGTTCCAATTCCAGGCTTCGTTTTCCAGTTCCAGGCTTTGTTTTCCAGTTCCATGCTTCGTGTTCCAATTCCAGACTTCGTGTTCCAGTTCCAGGCTGTTTTCCAATTCCAGGCTTCGTCTTCCAGTTCCAGGCTACATGTTCCAGTTCCAGGCTTCGTGTTCCAGTTCCAGGCTTCGTGTTCCAGTTCCAGGCTTCGTGTTCCAGTTCCAGGCTTCGTGTTCCTATTCCAGTCTTCGTGTTCCAATTCCAGGCATCGTTTTCCAATTCCATGCTACGTGTTTCAGTTCCAGTCTTCGTTTTCCAGTTCCAGGCTACGGGTTCCAGTTGCAGGCTTCGTTTTCCAATTCCAGGCGTCGTGTTCCATTTCCAGGCTACGTTTTCCAGTTCCAGGCTTTGTGTTCCAATTCCAGTCTTCGTGTTCCAGTTCCAGGCTTTGTTTTCCAGTTCCAGGCTACGTGTTCCATTTCCAGGCTACGTGTTCCAGTTCCAGGCTTTGTGTTCCAATTCCAGGCTTCGTCTTCCAGTTCCAGGCTACATGTTCCAGTTCCAGGCTTCGTGTTCCAGTTACAGGCTTTGTGTTCCAGTTCCAGCCTACGTGTTCCAGTTCCAGGCTTGGTGTTCCAGTTCCAGGCTTTGTGTTCTGATTCCAGGATTCGTGTTCCAGTTCCAGGCTTCGTGTTCCAGTTCCAGGCTTCGTGTTCCAATTCCAGGCTTCGTTTTCCAATTCCAGGCTTTGTGTTCCATTTCCAGGCTTCGTGTTCCAGTTCCAGGCTTCGTGTTCCAATTCCAGGCTTCGTGTTCCAGTTCCAGGCTTTGTTTTCCAATTCCAGGCTTCGTCTTCCAGTTCCAGGCTTCTTTTTCCTTATTCCAGGCTTCATTTTCCAGTTCCAGGCTACGTGTTCCAGTTCCAGGCTTCGTTTTCCAGTTCCAGGCTACGTTTTCCAGTTACCGGCTTCGTGTTCCAGTTACAGGCTACGTGTTCCAGTTACAGGCTTTGTGTTCCAGTTCCAGGCTTCGTTTTCCAGTTCCAGGCTACGTTTTCCAGTTACAGGCTACATGTTCCAGTTCCAGGCTTCGAGTTCCAGTTCCAGGCTACGTGTTCCAATTCCAGACTACATGTACCAGTTCCAGGCTACCTGTTCCAGTTCCAGGCTACGTTTTCCAGTTCCTGGCTACGTATTCCAGTTCCAGGCTTCATTTTACAGTTCCAGGCTATGTTTTCCAGTTCCAGGCTTCGTGTTCCAGTTCCCGGCTTCGTGTTCCAATTCCAGGCTTTGTTTTCAAATTCCAGGCTTCGTTCTCCAGTTCCGGGCTTCGTGTTCCAATTCCAGTCTTCGTTTTCCAGTTCCAGGCTTCGTGTTCCAGTTCCAGGCTTCATTTTCCAGTTACAGGCTTCGTGTTCCAGTTCCAGGCTTCGTGTTCCAATTCCAGGCTTTGTTTTCCAGTTACAGGCTTCGTGTTCCAGTTCCAGGCTTTGTGTTCCAGTTCCAGGCTACATGTTCCAATTCCAGGCTTTGTTTTCCAGTTCCAGGCTTCGAGTTCCAGTTCCAGGCTTTGTGTTCCAATTCCAGACTACATGTACCAGTTCCAGGCTTCGTGTTCCAGTTCCAGGCTATGTTTTACAGTTCCAGGCTACGTTTCCAGTTCCAGGCTTCGTGTTCCAATTCCAGGCTTCGTGTTCCAATTCCAGGCTTCGTTTTCCAATTCCAGGCTTTGTGTTCCATTTCCAGGCTTCGTGTTCCAATTCCAGGCTTTGTTTTCCAGTTCCTGGCTACGTATTCCAGTTCCAGGCTTCATTTTACAGTTCCAGGCTACGTTTTCCAGTTCCGGGCTTCGTTTTCCAGTTCCCGGCTTCGTGATCCAATTCCAGGCTTTGTTTTCAAATTCCAGGCTTCGTATTCCAGTTCCAGGCTTCGTGTTCCAATTCCAGTCTTCGTTTTCCAGTTCCAGGCTTCGTGTTCCAGTTCCAGGCTTCATTTTCCAGTTCCAGGCTTCGTGTTCCAATTCCAGGCTTCATTTTCCAGTTCCAGGCTACATGTTCCAGTTCCAGACTACCTGTTCCAGTTCCAGGCTACGTTTTACAGTTCCAGACTACGTTTTCCAGTTCCAGGCTTCGTGTGCCAGTTCCAGGCTTCGTTTTCCAATTCCAGTCTTCGTGTTCCAGTTCCAGGCTTTGTTTTCCAGTTCGAGGCTTTGTTTTCCAGTTCCAGGCTTTGTGTTCCAATTCCAGGCTTTGCGTTCCAATTCCAGGCTTCGTGTTCCAATTCCAGGCTTCGCGTTCCATTTCCAGGCATCGTTCTCCAGTTCCGGGCTTCGTGTTCCAATTCCAGTCTTCGTGTTCCAGTTCCAGGCTTCGTTTTCCAGTTCCAGGCTTTGTGTTCCATTTCCAGGCTTCATTTTCCAGTTCCATGATACGTGTTCCAGTTCCAGTCTTCGTTTTCCAGTTCCAGGCTACGGGTTCCAGTTCCAGGCTACGGGTTCCAGTTCCAGGCTTCGTTTTCCAATTCCAGGCATCGTGTTCCATTTCCAGGCTACGTTTTCCAGTTCCAGGCTTTGTGTTCCAATTCCAGTCTTCGTGTTCCAATTCCAGGCTTCGTTTTCCAGTTCCATGCTACGTGTTCCAGTTCCAGTCTTCGTTTTCCAGTTCCAGGCTACGGGTTCCAGTTCCAGGCTACGGGTTCCAGTTCCAGGCTTCGTTTTCCAATTCCAGGCGTCGTGTTCCATTTCCAGGCTACGTTTTCCAGTTCCAGGCTTTGTGTTCCAATTCCAGTCTTCGTGTTCCAGTTCCAGGCTTTGTTTTCCAGTTCCAGGCTACGTGTTCCATTTCCAGGCTACGTGTTCCAGTTCCAGGCTTTGTGTTCCAATTCCAGGCTTCGTGTTCCAATTCCAGGCTTCGTTTTCCAGTTCCAGGCTTCTTTTTCCAGTTCCAGGCTTCGTGTTCCATTTCCTGGCTTCGTGTTCCAGTTCCAGGCTTCGTGTTCCAGTTCCAGGCTTCATTTTCCAGTTACAGGCTTCGTGTTCCAGTTCCAGGCTTCGTGTTCCAATTCCAGGCTTTGTTTTCCAGTTACAGGCTTCGTGTTCCAGTTCCAGGCTTTGTGTTCCAGTTCCAGGCTACATGTTCCAATTCCAGGCTTTGTTTTCCAGTTCCAGGCTTCGAGTTCCAGTTCCAGGCTTTGTATTCCAATTCCAGACTACATGTACCAGTTCCAGGCTTCGTGTTCCATTTCCAGGCTATGTTTTACAGTTCCAGGCTACGTTTCCAGTTCCAGGCTTCGTGTTCCAATTCCAGGCTTCGTGTTCCAATTCCAGGCTTCGTTTTCCAATTCCAGGCTTTGTGTTCCATTTCCAGGCTTCGTGTTCCAATTCCAGGCTTTGTTTTCCAGTTCCTGGCTACGTATTCCAGTTCCAGGCTTCATTTTACAGTTCCAGGCTACGTTTTCCAGTTCCAGGCTTCGTGTTCCAGTTCCCGGCTTCGTGATCCAATTCCAGGCTTTGTTTTCAAATTCCAGGCTTCGTATTCCAGTTCCAGGCTTCATGTTCCAATTCCAGTCTTCGTTTTCCAGTTCCAGGCTTCGTGTTCCAGTTCCAGGCTTCATTTTCCAGTTCCAGTCTTCGTGTTCCAATTCCAGGCTTCATTTTCCAGTTCCAGGCTACATGTTCCAGTTCCAGACTACCTGTTCCAGTTCCAGGCTACGTTTTACAGTTCCAGACTACGTTTTCCAGTTCCAGGCTTCGTGTGCCAGTTCCAGGCTTCGTTTTCCAATTCCAGTCTTCGTGTTCCAGTTCCAGGCTTTGTGTTCCATTTCCAGGCTACGTGTTCCAGTTCCAGGCTTCGTGTTCCTATTCCAGTCTTCGTGTTCCAATTCCAGGCTTCGTTTTCCAGTTCCATGCTACGTGTTCCAGTTCCAGTCTTCGTTTTCCAGTTCCAGGCTACGGGTTCCAGTTCCAGGCTTCGGGTTCCAGTTCCAGGCTTCGTTTTCCAATTCCAGGCGTCGTGTTCCATTTCCAGGCTACGTTTTCCAGTTCCAGGCTTTGTGTTCCAATTCCAGTCTTCGTGTTCCAGTTCCAGGCTTCGTTTTCCAGTTCCATGCTACGTGTTCCAGTTCCAGTCTTCGTTTTCCAGTTCCAGGCTACGGGTTCCAGTTCCAGGCTACGGGTTCCAGTTCCAGGCTTCGTTTTCCAATTCCTGTCTTCGTGTTCCAGTTCCAGGCTTTGTTTTCCAGTTACAGGCTTCGTGTTCCAGTTCCAGGCTTTGTGTTCCAGTTCCAGGCTACATGTTCCAATTCCAGGCTTTGTTTTCCAGTTCCAGGCTTCGAGTTCCAGTTCCAGGCTTTGTGTTCCAATTCCAGACTACATGTACCAGTTCCAGGCTTCGTGTTCCAGTTCCAGGCTATGTTTTACAGTTCCAGGCTACGTTTCCAGTTCCAGGCTTCGTGTTCCAATTCCAGGCTTCGTTTTCCAATTCCAGTCTTCGTGTTCCAGTTCCAGGCTTTGTTTTCCAGTTCGAGGCTTTGTTTTCCAGTTCCAGGCTTTGTGTTCCAATTCCAGGCTTTGTGTTCCAATTCCAGGCTTCGTGTTCCAATTCCGGGCTTCGCGTTCCATTTCCAGGCTTCGTTCTCCAGTTCCGGGCTTCGTGTTCCAATTCCAGTCTTCGTGTTCCAGTTCCAGGCTTCGTTTTCCAGTTCCAGGCTTTGTGTTCCATTTCCAGGCTACGTGTTCCAGTTCCAGGCTTCGTGTTCCTATTCCAGTCTTCGTGTTCCAATTCCAGGCTTCGTTTTCCAGTTCCATGCTACGTGTTCCAGTTCCAGTCTTCGTTTTCCAGTTCCAGGCTACGGGTTCCAGTTCCAGGCTACGGGTTCCAGTTCCAGGCTTCGTTTTCCAATTCCAGGCGTCGTGTTCCATTTCCAGGCTACGTTTTCCAGTTCCAGGCTTTGTGTTCCAATTCCAGTCTTCGTGTTCCAGTTCCAGAATTTGTTTTCCAGTTCCTGGCTACGTATTCCAGTTCCAGGCTTCATTTTACAGTTCCAGGCTACGTTTTCCAGTTCCAGGCTTCGTGTTTCAGTTCCCGGCTTCGTGATCCAATTCCAGGCTTTGTTTTCAAATTCCAGGCTTCGTACTCCAGTTCCAGGCTTCGTGTTCCAATTCCAGTCTTCGTTTTCCAGTTCCAGGCTTCATTTTCCAGTTCCAGGCTTCGTGTTCCAATTCCAGTCTTCGTTTTCCAGTTCCCGGCTTCGTGTTCCAGTTCCAGGCTTCATTTTCCAGTTCCAGGCTTCGTGTTCCAATTCCAGGCTTCATTTTCCAGTTCCAGGCTACATGTTCCAGTTCCAGACTACCTGTTCCAGTACCAGGCTACGTTTTACAGTTCCAGACTACGTTTTCCAGTTCCAGGCTTCGTTTTCCAATTCCAGTCTTCGTGTTCCAGTTCCAGGCTTTGTTTTCCAGTTCGAGGCTTTGTTTTCCAGTTCCAGGCTTTGTGTTCCAATTCCAGGCTTTGCGTTCCAATTCCAGGCTTCGTGTTCCAATTCCAGGCTTCGCGTTCCAATTCCAGTCTTCGTGTTCCAATTCCAGGCTTTGTTTTCCAGTTCCAGGCTTCGTGTTCCAGTTCCAGGCTTCGTGTTCCTATTCCAGTCTTCGTGTTCCAATTCCAGGCTTCGTTTTCCAGTTCCATGCTACGTGTTCCAGTTCCAGGCTACGTTTTACAGTTCCAGACTACGTTTTCCAGTTCCAGGCTTCGTGTGCCAGTTCCAGGCTTCGTTTTCCAATTCCAGTCTTCGTGTTCCAGTTCCAGGCTTTGTGTTCCATTTCCAGGCTACGTGTTCCAGTTCCAGGCTTCGTGTTCCTATTCCAGTCTTCGTGTTCCAATTCCAGGCTTCGTTTTCCAGTTCCATGCTACGTGTTCCAGTTCCAGTCTTCGTTTTCCAGTTCCAGGCTACGGGTTCCAGTTCCAGGCTTCGGGTTCCAGTTCCAGGCTTCGTTTTCCAATTCCAGGCGTCGTGTTCCATTTCCAGGCTACGTTTTCCAGTTCCAGGCTTTGTGTTCCAATTCCAGTCTTCGTGTTCCAGTTCCAGGCTTCGTTTTCCAGTTCCATGCTACGTGTTCCAGTTCCAGTCTTCGTTTTCCAGTTCCAGGCTACGGGTTCCAGTTCCAGGCTACGGGTTCCAGTTCCAGGCTTCGTTTTCCAATTCCTGTCTTCGTGTTCCAGTTCCAGGCTTTGTTTTCCAGTTACAGGCTTCGTGTTCCAGTTCCAGGCTTTGTGTTCCAGTTCCAGGCTACATGTTCCAATTCCAGGCTTTGTTTTCCAGTTCCAGGCTTCGAGTTCCAGTTCCAGGCTTTGTGTTCCAATTCCAGACTACATGTACCAGTTCCAGGCTTCGTGTTCCAGTTCCAGGCTATGTTTTACAGTTCCAGGCTACGTTTCCAGTTCCAGGCTTCGTGTTCCAATTCCAGGCTTCGTTTTCCAATTCCAGTCTTCGTGTTCCAGTTCCAGGCTTTGTTTTCCAGTTCGAGGCTTTGTTTTCCAGTTCCAGGCTTTGTGTTCCAATTCCAGGCTTTGTGTTCCAATTCCAGGCTTCGTGTTCCAATTCCGGGCTTCGCGTTCCATTTCCAGGCTTCGTTCTCCAGTTCCGGGCTTCGTGTTCCAATTCCAGTCTTCGTGTTCCAGTTCCAGGCTTCGTTTTCCAGTTCCAGGCTTTGTGTTCCATTTCCAGGCTACGTGTTCCAGTTCCAGGCTTCGTGTTCCTATTCCAGTCTTCGTGTTCCAATTCCAGGCTTCGTTTTCCAGTTCCATGCTACGTGTTCCAGTTCCAGTCTTCGTTTTCCAGTTCCAGGCTACGGGTTCCAGTTCCAGGCTACGGGTTCCAGTTCCAGGCTTCGTTTTCCAATTCCAGGCGTCGTGTTCCATTTCCAGGCTACGTTTTCCAGTTCCAGGCTTTGTGTTCCAATTCCAGTCTTCGTGTTCCAGTTCCAGAATTTGTTTTCCAGTTCCTGGCTACGTATTCCAGTTCCAGGCTTCATTTTACAGTTCCAGGCTACGTTTTCCAGTTCCAGGCTTCGTGTTTCAGTTCCCGGCTTCGTGATCCAATTCCAGGCTTTGTTTTCAAATTCCAGGCTTCGTACTCCAGTTCCAGGCTTCGTGTTCCAATTCCAGTCTTCGTTTTCCAGTTCCAGGCTTCATTTTCCAGTTCCAGGCTTCGTGTTCCAATTCCAGTCTTCGTTTTCCAGTTCCCGGCTTCGTGTTCCAGTTCCAGGCTTCATTTTCCAGTTCCAGGCTTCGTGTTCCAATTCCAGGCTTCATTTTCCAGTTCCAGGCTACATGTTCCAGTTCCAGACTACCTGTTCCAGTACCAGGCTACGTTTTACAGTTCCAGACTACGTTTTCCAGTTCCAGGCTTCGTTTTCCAATTCCAGTCTTCGTGTTCCAGTTCCAGGCTTTGTTTTCCAGTTCGAGGCTTTGTTTTCCAGTTCCAGGCTTTGTGTTCCAATTCCAGGCTTTGCGTTCCAATTCCAGGCTTCGTGTTCCAATTCCAGGCTTCGCGTTCCAATTCCAGTCTTCGTGTTCCAATTCCAGGCTTTGTTTTCCAGTTCCAGGCTTCGTGTTCCAGTTCCAGGCTTCGTGTTCCTATTCCAGTCTTCGTGTTCCAATTCCAGGCTTCGTTTTCCAGTTCCATGCTACGTGTTCCAGTTCCAG
This sequence comes from Hypanus sabinus, assembly GCF_030144855.1. NCBI lineage: Eukaryota > Metazoa > Chordata > Chondrichthyes > Myliobatiformes > Dasyatidae > Hypanus > Hypanus sabinus. The sequence goes on along the minus strand of NC_082722.1, from coordinate 17,883,846 downwards.
TCTTCGTTTTCCAGTTCCAGGCTACGGGTTCCAGTTGCAGGCTTCGTTTTCCAATTCCAGGCGTCGTTTTCCATTTCCAGGCTACGTTTTCCAGTTCCAGGCTTTGTGTTCCAATTCCAGTCTTCGTGTTCCAGTTCCAGGCTTTGTTTTCCAGTTCCAGGCTACGTGTTCCAGTTCCAGGCTACGTGTTCCAGTTCCAGGCTTTGTGTTCCAATTCCAGGCTTCGTGTTCCAATTCCAGGCTTCGTTTTCCAGTTCCAGGCTTCGTTTTCCAGTTCCAGGCTTCGTGTTCCAGTTCCAGGCTTCGTGTTCCAATTCCAGGCTTCGTTTTCCAATTCCAGGCTTCGTGTTCCATTTCCTGGCTTCGTGTTCCAGTTCCAGGCTTCGTGTTCCAATTCCAGGCTTCGTTTTCCAATTCCAGGCTTCGTGTTCCAGTTCAAGGCTTTGTTTTCCAGTTCCAGGCTTCATGTTCCAATTCCAGGCTTCGTTTTCCAATTCCAGGCTTCGTGTTCCATTTCCTGGCTTCGTGTTCCAGTTCCAGGGTTCGTGTTCCAATTCCAGGCTTCGTTTTCCAGTTCCAGGCTTTGTTTTCCAGTTCCATGCTTCGTGTTCCAATTCCAGACTTCGTGTTCCAGTTCCAGGCTTTGTTTTCCAATTCCAGGCTTCGTCTTCCAGTTCCAGGCTACATGTTCCAGTTCCAGGCTTCGTGCTCCAGTTCCAGGCTTCGTTTTCCAGTTACAGGCTTCGTGTTCCAGTTACAGGCTTTGTGTTCCAGTTCCAGCCTACGTGTTCCAGTTCCAGGCTTGGTGTTCCAGTTCCAGGCTTTGTGTTCTGATTCCAGGATTCGTGTTCCAGTTCCAGGCTTAGTTTTCCAGTTCCAGGCTTCGTGTTCCAATTCCAGGCTTCGTGTTCCAGTTCCAGGCTTCGTGTTCCAATTCCAGGCTTCGTTTTCCAATTCCAGGCTTTGTGTTCCATTTCCAGGCTTCGTGTTCCAGTTCCAGGCTTCGTGTTCCAATTACAGGCTTCGTGTTCCAGTTCCAGGCTTTGTTTTCCAATTCCAGGCTTCGTCTTCCAGTTCCAGGCTTCTTTTTCCTTATTCCAGGCTTCATTTTCCAGTTCCAGGCTACGTGTTCCAGTTCCAGGCTTCGTTTTCCAGTTCCAGGCTACGTTTTCCAGTTACAGGCTTCGTGTTCCAGTTACAGGCTACGTGTTCCAGTTACAGGCTTTGTGTTCCAGTTCCAGGCTTCGTTTTCCAGTTCCAGGCTACGTTTTCCAGTTACAGGCTACATGTTCCAGTTCCAGGCTTCGTGTTCCAGTTCCAGGCTTCGTGTTCCAATTCCAGGCTTCGTTTTCCAATTCCAGGCTTTGTGTTCCATTTCCAGGCTTTGTGTTCCAGTTCCAGGATTCGTGTTCCAGTTCCAGGCTTTGTTTTCCGGTTCCAGGCTTCGTGTTCCAATTCCAGGCTTCGTGTTCCAGTTCCAGGCTTCGTGTTCCAATTCCAGGCTTAGTTTTCCAATTCCAGGCTTCGTGTTCCAATTCCAGGCTTCGTTTTCCAATTCCAGGCTTCGTGTTCCAGTTCCAGGCTTCGTTTTCCAATTCCAGGCTTCGTGTTACATTTCCTGGCTTCGTGTTCCAGTTCCAGGGTTCGTGTTCCAATTCCAGGCTTCGTTTTCCAGTTCCAGGCTTTGTTTTCCAATTCCAGGCTTCGTGTTCCAGTTCCAGGCTTTGTTTTCCAGTTCCAGGCTTCGTGTTCCAATTCCAGGCTTCGTTTTCCAATTCAAGGCTTCGTGTTCCAGTTCCAGGCTTTGTTTTCCAGTTCCAGGCTTCGTGTTCCAATTCCAGGCTTCGTTTTCCAATTCCAGGCTTCGTGTTCCAATTCCAGGCTTCGTTTTCCAATTCCAGGCTTCGTGTTCCAGTTCCAGGCTTCGTTTTCCAATTCCAGGCTTCGTGTTACATTTCCTGGCTTCGTGTTCCAGTTCCAGGGTTCGTGTTCCAATTCCAGGCTTCGTTTTCCAGTTCCAGGCTTTGTTTTCCAGTTCCATGCTTCGTGTTCCAATTCCAGACTTCGTGTTCCAGTTCCAGGCTTTGTTTTCCAATTCCAGGCTTCGTCTTCTGGTTCCAGGCTACATGTTGCAGTTCCAGGCTTCGTGTTAAAGTTCCAGGCTTCGTTTTCCAGTTACAGGCTTCGTGTTCCATTTACAGGCTTTGTGTTCCAGTTCCAGCCTACGTGTTCCAGTTCCAGGCTTGGTGTTCCAGTTCCAGGCTTTGTGTTCTGATTCCAGGATTCGTGTTCCAGTTCCAGGCTTTGTTTTCCGGTTCCAGGCTTCGTGTTCCAATTCCAGGCTTCGTGTTCCAGTTCCAGGCTTCGTGTTCCAATTCCAGGCGTAGTTTTCCAATTCCAGGCTTTGTGTTCCATTTCCAGGCTTCGTGTTCCAGTTCCAGGCTTTGTGTTCCAATTCCAGGCTTCGTGTTCCAGTTCCAGGCTTTGTTTTCCAATTCCAGGCTTCGTCTTCCAGTTCCAGGCTTCTTTTTCCAATTCCAGGCTTCATTTTCCAGTTCCAGACTACCTGTTCCAGTACCAGGCTACGTTTTACAGTTCCAGACTACGTTTTCCAGTTCCAGGCTTCGTTTTCCAATTCCAGTCTTCGTGTTCCAGTTCCAGGCTTTGTTTTCCAGTTCGAGGCTTTGTTTTCCAGTTCCAGGCTTTGTGTTCCAATTCCAGGCTTTGCGTTCCAATTCCAGGCTTCGTGTTCCAATTCCAGGCTTCGCGTTCCAATTCCAGTCTTCGTGTTCCAATTCCAGGCTTTGTTTTCCAGTTCCAGGCTTCGTGTTCCAGTTCCAGGCTTCGTGTTCCTATTCCAGTCTTCGTGTTCCAATTCCAGGCTTCGTTTTCCAGTTCCATGCTACGTGTTCCAGTTCCAGTCTTCGTTTTCCAGTTCCAGGCTACGGGTTCCAGTTGCAGGCTTCGTTTTCCAATTCCAGGCGTCGTTTTCCATTTCCAGGCTACGTTTTCCAGTTCCAGGCTTTGTGTTCCAATTCCAGTCTTCGTGTTCCAGTTCCAGGCTTTGTTTTCCAGTTCCAGGCTACGTGTTCCATTTCCAGGCTACGTGTTCCAGTTCCAGGCTTTGTGTTCCAATTCCAGGCTTCGTGTTCCAATTCCAGGCTTCGTTTTCCAGTTCCAGGCTTCGTTTTCCAGTTCCAGGCTTCGTGTTCCAGTTCCAGGCTTCGTGTTCCAATTCCAGGCTTCGTTTTCCAATTCCAGGCTTCGTGTTCCATTTCCTGGCTTCGTGTTCCAGTTCCAGGCTTCGTGTTCCAATTCCAGGCTTCGTTTTCCAATTCCAGGCTTCGTGTTCCAGTTCAAGGCTTTGTTTTCCAGTTCCAGGCTTCATGTTCCAATTCCAGGCTTCGTTTTCCAATTCCAGGCTTCGTGTTCCATTTCCTGGCTTCGTGTTCCAGTTCCAGGGTTCGTGTTCCAATTCCAGGCTTCGTTTTCCAGTTCCAGGCTTTGTTTTCCAGTTCCATGCTTCGTGTTCCAATTCCAGACTTCGTGTTCCAGTTCCAGGCTTTGTTTTCCAATTCCAGGCTTCGTCTTCCAGTTCCAGGCTACATGTTCCAGTTCCAGGCTTCGTGCTCCAGTTCCAGGCTTCGTTTTCCAGTTACAGGCTTCGTGTTCCAGTTACAGGCTTTGTGTTCCAGTTCCAGCCTACGTGTTCCAGTTCCAGGCTTGGTGTTCCAGTTCCAGGCTTTGTGTTCTGATTCCAGGATTCGTGTTCCAGTTCCAGGCTTAGTTTTCCAGTTCCAGGCTTCGTGTTCCAATTCCAGGCTTCGTGTTCCAGTTCCAGGCTTCGTGTTCCAATTCCAGGCTTCGTTTTCCAATTCCAGGCTTTGTGTTCCATTTCCAGGCTTCGTGTTCCAGTTCCAGGCTTCGTGTTCCAATTACAGGCTTCGTGTTCCAGTTCCAGGCTTTGTTTTCCAATTCCAGGCTTCGTCTTCCAGTTCCAGGCTTCTTTTTCCTTATTCCAGGCTTCATTTTCCAGTTCCAGGCTACGTTTTCCAGTTACAGGCTACATGTTCCAGTTCCAGGCTTCGTGTTCCAGTTCCAGGCTTCGTGTTCCAATTCCAGGCTTCGTTTTCCAATTCCAGGCTTTGTGTTCCATTTCCAGGCTTTGTGTTCCAGTTCCAGGATTCGTGTTCCAGTTCCAGGCTTTGTTTTCCGGTTCCAGGCTTCGTTTTCCAATTCCAGGCTTAGTTTTCCAATTCCAGGCTTCGTGTTCCAATTCCAGGCTTCGTTTTCCAATTCCAGGCTTCGTGTTCCAGTTCCAGGCTTCGTTTTCCAATTCCAGGCTTCGTGTTACATTTCCTGGCTTCGTGTTCCAGTTCCAGGGTTCGTGTTCCAATTCCAGGCTTCGTTTTCCAGTTCCAGGCTTTGTTTTCCAATTCCAGGCTTCGTGTTCCAGTTCCAGGCTTTGTTTTCCAGTTCCAGGCTTCGTGTTCCAATTCCAGGCTTCGTTTTCCAATTCAAGGCTTCGTGTTCCAGTTCCAGGCTTTGTTTTCCAGTTCCAGGCTTCGTGTTCCAATTCCAGGCTTCGTTTTCCAATTCCAGGCTTCGTGTTCCAATTCCAGGCTTCGTTTTCCAATTCCAGGCTTCGTGTTCCAGTTCCAGGCTTCGTTTTCCAATTCCAGGCTTCGTGTTACATTTCCTGGCTTCGTGTTCCAGTTCCAGGGTTCGTGTTCCAATTCCAGGCTTCGTTTTCCAGTTCCAGGCTTTGTTTTCCAGTTCCATGCTTCGTGTTCCAATTCCAGACTTCGTGTTCCAGTTCCAGGCTTTGTTTTCCAATTCCAGGCTTCGTCTTCTGGTTCCAGGCTACATGTTGCAGTTCCAGGCTTCGTGTTAAAGTTCCAGGCTTCGTTTTCCAGTTACAGGCTTCGTGTTCCATTTACAGGCTTTGTGTTCCAGTTCCAGCCTACGTGTTCCAGTTCCAGGCTTGGTGTTCCAGTTCCAGGCTTTGTGTTCTGATTCCAGGATTCGTGTTCCAGTTCCAGGCTTTGTTTTCCGGTTCCAGGCTTCGTGTTCCAATTCCAGGCTTCGTGTTCCAGTTCCAGGCTTCGTGTTCCAATTCCAGGCGTAGTTTTCCAATTCCAGGCTTTGTGTTCCATTTCCAGGCTTCGTGTTCCAGTTCCAGGCTTTGTGTTCCAATTCCAGGCTTCGTGTTCCAGTTCCAGGCTTTGTTTTCCAATTCCAGGCTTCGTCTTCCAGTTCCAGGCTTCTTTTTCCAATTCCAGGCTTCATTTTCCAGTTCCAGACTACCTGTTCCAGTACCAGGCTACGTTTTACAGTTCCAGACTACGTTTTCCAGTTCCAGGCTTCGTTTTCCAATTCCAGTCTTCGTGTTCCAGTTCCAGGCTTTGTTTTCCAGTTCGAGGCTTTGTTTTCCAGTTCCAGGCTTTGTGTTCCAATTCCAGGCTTTGCGTTCCAATTCCAGGCTTCGTGTTCCAATTCCAGGCTTCGCGTTCCAATTCCAGTCTTCGTGTTCCAATTCCAGGCTTTGTTTTCCAGTTCCAGGCTTCGTGTTCCAGTTCCAGGCTTCGTGTTCCTATTCCAGTCTTCGTGTTCCAATTCCAGGCTTCGTTTTCCAGTTCCATGCTACGTGTTCCAGTTCCAGTCTTCGTTTTCCAGTTCCAGGCTACGGGTTCCAGTTGCAGGCTTCGTTTTCCAATTCCAGGCGTCGTTTTCCATTTCCAGGCTACGTTTTCCAGTTCCAGGCTTTGTGTTCCAATTCCAGTCTTCGTGTTCCAGTTCCAGGCTTTGTTTTCCAGTTCCAGGCTACGTGTTCCATTTCCAGGCTACGTGTTCCAGTTCCAGGCTTTGTGTTCCAATTCCAGGCTTCGTGTTCCAATTCCAGGCTTCGTTTTCCAGTTCCAGGCTTCGTTTTCCAGTTCCAGGCTTCGTGTTCCAGTTCCAGGCTTCGTGTTCCAATTCCAGGCTTCGTTTTCCAATTCCAGGCTTCGTGTTCCATTTCCTGGCTTCGTGTTCCAGTTCCAGGCTTCGTGTTCCAATTCCAGGCTTCGTTTTCCAATTCCAGGCTTCGTGTTCCAGTTCAAGGCTTTGTTTTCCAGTTCCAGGCTTCATGTTCCATTTCCTGGCTTCGTGTTCCAGTTCCAGGGTTCGTGTTCCAATTCCAGGCTTCGTTTTCCAGTTCCAGGCTTTGTTTTCCAGTTCCATGCTTCGTGTTCCAATTCCAGACTTCGTGTTCCAGTTCCAGGCTTTGTTTTCCAATTCCAGGCTTCGTCTTCCAGTTCCAGGCTACATGTTCCAGTTCCAGGCTTCGTGCTCCAGTTCCAGGCTTCGTTTTCCAGTTACAGGCTTCGTGTTCCAGTTACAGGCTTTGTGTTCCAGTTCCAGCCTACGTGTTCCAGTTCCAGGCTTGGTGTTCCAGTTCCAGGCTTTGTGTTCTGATTCCAGGATTCGTGTTCCAGTTCCAGGCTTAGTTTTCCAGTTCCAGGCTTCGTGTTCCAATTCCAGGCTTCGTGTTCCAGTTCCAGGCTTCGTGTTCCAATTCCAGGCTTCGTTTTCCAATTCCAGGCTTTGTGTTCCATTTCCAGGCTTCGTGTTCCAGTTCCAGGCTTCGTGTTCCAATTACAGGCTTCGTGTTCCAGTTCCAGGCTTTGTTTTCCAATTCCAGGCTTCGTCTTCCAGTTCCAGGCTTCTTTTTCCTTATTCCAGGCTTCATTTTCCAGTTCCAGGCTACGTGTTCCAGTTCCAGGCTTCGTTTTCCAGTTCCAGGCTACGTTTTCCAGTTACAGGCTTCGTGTTCCAGTTACAGGCTACGTGTTCCAGTTACAGGCTTTGTGTTCCAGTTCCAGGCTTCGTTTTCCAGTTCCAGGCTACGTTTTCCAGTTACAGGCTACATGTTCCAGTTCCAGGCTTCGTGTTCCAGTTCCAGGCTTCGTGTTCCAATTCCAGGCTTCGTTTTCCAATTCCAGGCTTTGTGTTCCATTTCCAGGCTTTGTGTTCCAGTTCCAGGATTCGTGTTCCAGTTCCAGGCTTTGTTTTCCGGTTCCAGGCTTCGTGTTCCAATTCCAGGCTTCGTGTTCCAGTTCCAGGCTTCGTGTTCCAATTCCAGGCTTAGTTTTCCAATTCCAGGCTTCGTGTTCCAATTCCAGGCTTCGTTTTCCAATTCCAGGCTTCGTGTTCCAGTTCCAGGCTTCGTTTTCCAATTCCAGGCTTCGTGTTACATTTCCTGGCTTCGTGTTCCAGTTCCAGGGTTCGTGTTCCAATTCCAGGCTTCGTTTTCCAGTTCCAGGCTTTGTTTTCCAATTCCAGGCTTCGTGTTCCAGTTCCAGGCTTTGTTTTCCAGTTCCAGGCTTCGTGTTCCAATTCCAGGCTTCGTTTTCCAATTCAAGGCTTCGTGTTCCAGTTCCAGGCTTTGTTTTCCAGTTCCAGGCTTCGTGTTCCAATTCCAGGCTTCGTTTTCCAATTCCAGGCTTCGTGTTCCAATTCCAGGCTTCGTTTTCCAATTCCAGGCTTCGTGTTCCAGTTCCAGGCTTCGTTTTCCAATTCCAGGCTTCGTGTTACATTTCCTGGCTTCGTGTTCCAGTTCCAGGGTTCGTGTTCCAATTCCAGGCTTCGTTTTCCAGTTCCAGGCTTTGTTTTCCAGTTCCATGCTTCGTGTTCCAATTCCAGACTTCGTGTTCCAGTTCCAGGCTTTGTTTTCCAATTCCAGGCTTCGTCTTCTAGTTCCAGGCTACATGTTGCAGTTCCAGGCTTCGTGTTAAAGTTCCAGGCTTCGTTTTCCAGTTACAGGCTTCGTGTTCCATTTACAGGCTTTGTGTTCCAGTTCCAGCCTACGTGTTCCAGTTCCAGGCTTGGTGTTCCAGTTCCAGGCTTTGTGTTCTGATTCCAGGATTCGTGTTCCAGTTCCAGGCTTTGTTTTCCGGTTCCAGGCTTCGTGTTCCAATTCCAGGCTTCGTGTTCCAGTTCCAGGCTTCGTGTTCCAATTCCAGGCGTAGTTTTCCAATTCCAGGCTTTGTGTTCCATTTCCAGGCTTCGTGTTCCAGTTCCAGGCTTTGTGTTCCAATTCCAGGCTTCGTGTTCCAGTTCCAGGCTTTGTTTTCCAATTCCAGGCTTCGTCTTCCAGTTCCAGGCTTCTTTTTCCAATTCCAGGCTTCATTTTCCAGTTCCAGGCTACGTGTTCCAGTTCCAGGCTTCGTTTTCCAGTTCCAGGCTACGTTTTCCAGTTACAGGCTTCGTGTTCCAGTTACAGGCTACGTGTTCCAGTTACAGGCTTTGTGTTCCAGTTCCAGGCTTCGTTTTCCAGTTCCAGGCTTTGTGTTCCAATTCCAGGCTTTGCGTTCCAATTCCAGGCTTCGTGTTCCAATTCCAGGCTTCGCGTACCATTTCCTGGCTTCGTTCTCCAGTTCCGGGCTTCGTGTTCCAATTCCAGTCTTCGTGTTCCAGTTCCAGGCTTCGTTTTCCAGTTCCAGTCTTCGTTTTCCAGTTCCAGGCTACGGGTTCCAGTTCCAGGCTACGGGTTCCAGTTCCAGGCTTCGTTTTCCAATTCCAGGCGTCGTGTTCCATTTCCAGGCTACGTTTTCCAGTTCCAGGCTTTGTGTTCCAATTCCAGTCTTCGTGTTCCAGTTCCAGGCTTTGTTTTCCAGTTCCAGGCTACGTGTTCCATTTCCAGGCTACGTGTTCCAGTTCCAGGCTTTGTGTTCCAATTCCAGGCTTCGTGTTCCAATTCCAGGCTTCGTTTTCCAGTTCCAGGCTTCGTTTTCCAGTTCCAGGCTTTGTGTTCCATTTCCTGGCTTTGTGTTCCAGTTCCAGGCTTCGTGTTCCAATTCCAGGCTTCGTGTTCCAATTCCAGGCTTCGTGTTCCAGTTCCAGGCTTTGTTTTCCAGTTCCAGGCTTCGTGTTCCAATTCCAGGCTTCGTTTTCCAATTCCAGGCTTCGTGTTCCAGTTCCAGGCTTTGTTTCCCAGTTCCAGGCTTCGTGTTCCAATTCCAGGCTTCGTTTTCCAATTCCAGGCTTCGTGTTCCAGTTCCAGGCTTTGTTTTCCAGTTCCAGGCTTCGTTTTCCAATTCCAGGCTTCGTGTTACATTTCCTGGCTTCGTGTTCCAGTTCCAGGGTTCGTGTTCCAATTCCAGGCTTCGTTTTCCAGTTCCAGGCTTTGTTTTCCAGTTCCATGCTTCGTGTTCCAATTCCAGACTTCGTGTTCCAGTTCCAGGCTTTGTTTTCCAATTCCAGGCTTCGTCTTCCAGTTCCAGGCTACATGTTGCAGTTCCAGGCTTCGTGTTAAAGTTCCAGGCTTCGTTTTCCAGTTCCAGGCTTCGTGCTCCAGTTCCAGGCTTCGTTTTCCAGTTACAGGCTTCGTGTTCCAGTTACAGGCTTTGTGTTCCAGTTCCAGCCTACGTGTTCCAGTTCCAGGCTTGGTGTTCCAGTTCCAGGCTTTGTGTTCTGATTCCAGGATTCGTGTTCCAGTTCCAGGCTTTGTTTTCCAGTTCCAGGCTTCGTGTTCCAATTCCAGGCTTCGTGTTCCAGTTCCAGGCTTCGTGTTCCAATTCCAGGCTTCGTTTACCAATTCCAGGCTTTGTGTTCCATTTCCAGGCTTCGTGTTCCAGTTCCAGGCTTCGTGTTCCAATTCCAGGCTTCGTGTTCCAGTTCCAGGCTTTGTTTTCCAATTCCAGGCTTCGTCTTCCAGTTCCAGGCTTCTTTTTCCAATTCCAGGCTTCATTTTCCAGTTCCAGGCTACGTGTTCCAGTTCCAGGCTTCGTTTTCCAGTTCCAGGCTACGTTTTCCAGTTACAGGCTTCGTGTTCCAGTTCCCGGCTTCGTGTTCCAATTCCAGGCTTTGTTTTCAAATTCCAGGCTTCGTTCTCCAGTTCCGGGCTTCGTGTTCCAATTCCAGTCTTCGTTTTCCAGTTCCAGGCTTCGTGTTCCAGTTCCAGGCTTCTTTTTCCAATTCCAGGCTTCATTTTCCTGTTCCAGGCTACGTGTTCCAGTTCCAGGCTTCGTTTTCCAGTTCCAGGCTACGTTTTCCAGTTACAGGCTTCGTGTTCCAGTTACAGGCTACGTGTTCCAGTTACAGGCTTTGTGTTCCAGTTCCAGGCTTCGTTTTCCAGTTCCAGGCTACGTTTTCCAGTTACAGGCTTCGTGTTCCAGTTACAGGCTACGTGTTCCAGTTCCAGGCTTCGAGTTCCAGTTCCAGGCTTTGTGTTCCACTTCCAGACTACATGTACCAGTTCCAGGCTACCTGTTCCAGTTCCAGGCTACGTTTTCCAGTTCCTGGCTACGTATTCCAGTTCCAGGCTTCATTTTACAGTTCCAGGCTACGTTTTCCAGTTCCAGGCTTCGTGTTCCAGTTCCGGGCTTCGTGTTCCAATTCCAGTCTTCGTTTTCCAGTTCCAGGCTTCGTGTTCCAGTTCCAAGCTTCATTTTCCAGTTACAGGCTTCGTGTTCCAGTTCCAGGCTTCGTGTTCCAATTCCAGGCTTTGTTTTCCAGTTCCAGGCTTCGAGCTCCAGTTCCAGGCTTTGTGTTCCAATTCCAGACTACATGTACCAGTTCCAGGCTTCGTGTTCCAGTTCCAGGCTATGTTTTACAGTTCCAGGCTTCGTGTTCCAATTCCAGGCTTCGTGTTCCAGTTCCAGGCTTCGTGTTCCAATTCCAGGCTTTGTTTTCCAATTCCAGGCTTTGTGTTCCATTTCCAGGCTTCGTGTTCCAATTCCAGGCTTTGTTTTCCAGTTCCTGGCTACGTATTCCAGTTCCAGGCTTCATTTTACAGTTCCAGGCTACGTTTTCCAGTTCCTGGCTTCGTGTTCCAGTTCCCGGCTTCGTGATCCAATTCCAGGCTTTGTTTTCAAATTCCAGGCTTCGTACTCCCGTTCCAGGCTTCGTGTTCCAATTCCAGGCTTCGTTTTCCAGTTCCAGGCTTCGTGTTCCAGTTCCAGGCTTCATTTTCCAGTTCCAGGCTTCGTGTTCCAATTCCAGGCTTCATTTTCCAGTTCCAGGCTACATGTTCCAGTTCCAGACTACCTGTTCCATTTCCTGGCTACGTTTTACAGTTCCAGACTACGTTTTCCAGTTCCAGGCTTCGTGTGCCAGTTCCAGGCTTCGTTTTCCAGTTCCAGGCTTTGTTTTCCAGTTCGAGGCTTTGTTTTCCAGTTCCAGGCTTTGTGTTCCAATTCCAGGCTTTGCGTTCCAATTCCAGGCTTCGTGTTCCAATTCCAGCCTTCGCGTTCCATTTCCAGGCTTCGTGTTCCAGTTCCAGGCTACGTGTTCCAGTTCCAGGCTTCGTTTTCCAGTTCCAGGCTTCGTTTTCCAGTTCCAGGCTTCGTGTTCCTATTCCAGTCTTCGTGTTCCAATTCCAGGCTTCGTTTTCCAGTTCCATGCTACGTGTTCCAGTTCCAGTCTTCGTTTTCCAGTTCCAGGCTACGGGTTCCAGTTCCAGGCTTCGTTTTCCAATTCCAGGCGTCGTGTTCCATTTCCAGGCTACGTTTTCCAGTTCCAGGCTTTGTGTTCCAATTCCAGTCTTCGTGTTCCAGTTCCAGGCTTTGTTTTCCAGTTCCAGGCTACGTGTTCCATTTCCAGGCTACGTGTTCCAGTTCCAGGCTTTGTGTTCCAATTCCAGGCTTCGTGTTCCAATTCCAGGCTTCGTTTTCCAGTTCCAGGCTTCGTTTTCCAGTTCCAGGCTTCGTGTTCCAGTTCCAGGCTTCGTGTTCCAATTCCAGGCTTCGTTTTCCAGTTACAGGCTTCGTGTTCCAGTTAGACGCTTCGTGTTCCAGTTCCAGGCTTCGTGTTCCAATTCCAGGCTTCGTGTTCCAGTTCCAGGCTTTGTTTTCCAGTTCCAGGCTTCGTTTTCCAGTTCCAGGCTCCGTTTTCCAGTTCCTGGCTACGTGTTCCAGTTCCAGGCTTCATTTTCCAGTTCCAGACTACGTGTTCCAGTTCCAGGCTTTGTTTTCCAGTTCCAGGCTACGTTTTACAGTTCCAGGCTACATTTTCCAGTTCCAGGCTTCGTGTTCCAGTTCCCGGCTTCGTGTTCCAATTCCAGGCTTCGTTTTCAAATTCCAGGCTTTGTTTTCCAGTTCCAGGCGTCGTGTTCCAATTCAAGTCTTCGTGTTCCAGTTCCAGGCTTTGTTTTCCAGTTCCAGGCTATGTGCTCCAATTCCAGGCTTTGTTTTCCAGTTCCAGGCTACGTTTTCCAGTTCCATGCTTCGTGTTCCAGTTCCAGGCTTTTTTTTCCAATTCCAGGCTACGTTTTCCAGTTCCAGGCTACGTGTTCCAGTTCCAGGCTTCGTGTTCCAGTTCCATCCTACGTTTTCCAGTTCCAGGCTCAGTGTTCTGATTCCATGCTACGTGTTCCAGTTCCAGGCTTGGTGTTCCAATTCCAGGCTTTGTGTTCTGATTCCAGGATTCGTGTTCCAGTTATAAGCTTTGTTTTCCAATTCCAGGCTTCCTGTTCCAGTTCCAGGCTTCGTGTTCCAATTCAAGGCTTCATTTTCCAGTTCCAGGCTACATGTTCCAGTTCCAGGCTACGTTTTACAGTTCCAGGCTTCGTGTTCCAATTCCAGGCTTCGTGGTCCAGTTCCAGGCTTCGTTTTCCAATTCCAGGCTTCGTGTTCCAGTTCCAGGCTTCGTGTTCCAATTCCAGGCTTCGTGTTCCAGTTCCAGGCTTCGTTTTCCAGTTACAGGCTTCGTGTTCCAGTTACAGGCTACGTGTTCCAGTTACACGCTTCGTGTTCCAGTTCCAGGCTTCGTGTTCCAATTCCAGGCTTTGTTTTCCAGTTCCAGGCTTCGTGTTCCAATTCCAGGCTTCGTTTTCCAGTTACAGGCTTCGTGTTCCAGTTACAGGCTTCGTGTTCCAGTTACAGGCTATGTGTTCCAGTTAGACGCTTCGTGTTCCAGTTCCAGGCTTCGTGTTCCAATTCCAGGCTTCGTGTTCCAGTTCCAGGCTTTGTTTTCCAGTTCCAGGCTTCGTTTTCCAGTTCCAGGCTCCGTTTTCCAGTTCCTGGCTACGTGTTCCAGTTCCAGGCTTCATTTTCCAGTTCCAGACTACGTGTTCCAGTTCCAGGCTTTGTTTTCCAGTTCCAGGCTACGTTTTACAGTTCCAGGCTACATTTTCCAGTTCCCGGCTTCGTGTTCCAATTCCAGGCTTTGTTTTCAAATTCCAGGCTTCGTTTTCCAGTTCCAGGCGTCGTGTTCCAATTCAAGTCTTCGTGTTCCAGTTCCAGGCTTTGTTTTCCAGTTCCAGGCTATGTGCTCCAATTCCAGGCTTTGTTTTCCAGTTCCAGGCTACGTTTTCCAGTTCCATGCTTCGTGTTCCAGTTCCAGGCTTTTTTTTCCAATTCCAGGCTACGTTTTCCAGTTCCAGGCTACGTGTTCCAGTTCCAGGCTTCGTGTTCCAGTTCCATCCTACGTTTTCCAGTTCCAGGCTCAGTGTTCTGATTCCATGCTACGTGTTCCAGTTCCAGGCTTGGTGTTCCAATTCCAGGCTTTGTGTTCTGATTCCAGGATTCGTGTTCCAGTTCCAAGCTTTGTTTTCCAATTCCAGGCTTCCTGTTCCAGTTCCAGTCTTCGTGTTCCAATTCAAGGCTTCATTTTCCAGTTCCAGGCTACATGTTCCAATTCCAGGCTTTGTGTTCCAGTTCCAGGCTTCGTTTTCCAGTTACAGGCTTCGTGTTCCAGTTACAGGCTACGTGTTCCAGTTACACGCTTCGTGTTCCAGTTCCAGGCTTCGTGTTCCAATTCCAGGCTTTGTTTTCCAGTTACAGGCTTCGTGTTCCAGTTCCAGGCTTCGTGTTCCAGTTCCAGGCTTCGTGTTCCAATTCCAGGCTTCGTGTTCCAGTTCCAGGCTTCGTTTTCCAGTTACAGGCTTCGTGTTCCAGTTACAGGCTACGTGTTCCAGTTACACGCTTCGTGTTCCAGTTCCAGGCTTCGTGTTCCAATTCCAGGCTTTGTTTTCCAGTTACCGGCTTCGTGTTCCAGTTCCAGGCTTTGTGTTCCAGTTCCAGGCTACATGTTCCAATTCCAGGCTTTGTTTTCCAGTTACAGGCTTCGAGTTCCAGTTCCAGGCTTTGTGTTCTGATTCCAGGATTCGTATTCCAGTTCCAGGCTTTTTTTTCCAATTCCAGGCTTCGAGTTCCAGTTCCAGGCTTTGTGTTCTGATTCCAGGATTCGTGTTCCAGTTCCAGGCTTTTTTTTCCAATTCCAGGCTACGTTTTCCAGTTCCAGGCTACATGTTCCAGTTCCAGGCTTCGTGTTCCAGTTCCATCCTACGTTTTCCAGTTCCAGGCTCAGTGTTCTGATTCCATGCTACGTGTTCCAGTTCCAGGCTTGGTGTTCCAATTCCAGGCTTTGTGTTCTGATTCCAGGATTCGTGTTCCAGTTCCAAGCTTTGTTTTCCAATTCCAGGCTTCCTGTTCCAGTTCCAGGCTTCGTGTTCCAATTCAAGGCTTCATTTTCCAGTTCCAGGCTACATGTTCCAATTCCAGGCTTCGTGTTCCAGTTCCAGGCTTCGTTTTCCAGTTACAGGCTTCGTGTTCCAGTTACAGGCTACGTGTTCCAGTTACACGCTTCGTTTTCCAGTTCCAGGCGTCGTGTTCCAATTCAAGTCTTCGTGTTCCAGTTCCAGGCTTTGTTTTCCAGTTCCAGGCTATGTGCTCCAATTCCAGGCTTTGTTTTCCAGTTCCAGGCTACGTTTTCCAGTTCCATGCTTCGTGTTCCAGTTCCAGGCTTTTTTTTCCAATTCCAGGCTACGTGTTCCAGTTCCAGGCTTCGTGTTCCAGTTCCATCCTACGTTTTCCAGTTCCAGGCTCAGTGTTCTGATTCCATGCTACGTGTTCCAGTTCCAGGCTTGGTGTTCCAATTCCAGGCTTTGTGTTCTGATTCCAGGATTCGTGTTCCAGTTCCAAGCTTTGTTTTCCAATTCAAGGCTTCATTTTCCAGTTCCAGGCTTCGTGTTCCAATTCAAGGCTTCATTTTCCAGTTCCAGGCTACATGTTCCAGTTCCAGGCTACGTTTTACAGTTCCAGGCTTCGTGTTCCAGTTCCAGCTTCGTTTTCCAATTCCAGGCTTCGTGTTCCAGTTCCAGGCTTCGTGTTCCAATTCCAGGCTTCGTGTTCCAGTTCCAGGCTTCGTTTTCCAGTTACAGGCTTCGTGTTCCAGTTACAGGCTATGTGTTCCAGTTACACGCTTCGTGTTCCAGTTCCAGGCTTCGTGTTCCAATTCCAGGCTTTGTTTTCCAGTTACACGCTTCGTGTTCCAGTTCCAGGCTACATGTTCCAATTCCAGGCTTTGTTTTCCAGTTCCAGGCTTCGAGTTCCAGTTCCAGGCTTTGTGTTCCAATTCCAGACTACATGTACCAGTTCCAGGCTTCGTGTTCCAGTTCCAGGCTATGTTTTACAGTTCCAGGCTACGTTTCCAGTTCCAGGCTTCGTGTTCCAATTCCAGGCTTCGTGTTCCAGTTCCAGGCTTCGTGTTCCAATTCCAGTCTTTGTTTTCCAGTTCCAGGCTTCGTGTTCCAGTTCCAGGCTTCATTTTCCAGTTCCAGGCTTCGTGTTCCAATTCCAGGCTTCATTTTCCAGTTCCAGGCTACATGTTCCAGTTCCAGACTACCTGTTCCAGTTCCAGGCTACGTTTTACAGTTCCAGACTACGTTTTCCAGTTCCAGGCTTCGTGTGCCAGTTCCAGGCTTCGTTTTCCAATTCCAGTCTTCGTGTTCCAGTTCCAGGCTTTGTTTTCCAGTTCGAGGCTTTGTTTTCCAGTTCCAGGCTTTGTGTTCCAATTCCAGGCTTTGCTTTCCAATTCCAGGCTTCGTGTTCCAATTCCAGTCTTCGCGTTCCAATTCCAGTCTTCGTGTTCCAGTTCCAGGCTTCGTTTTCCAGTTCCAGGCTTCGTGTTCCATTTCCAGGCTACGTGTTCCAGTTCCAGGCTTCGTGTTCCTATTCCAGTCTTCGTGTTCCAATTCCAGGCTTCGTTTTCCAGTTCCATGCTACGTGTTCCAGTTCCAGTCTTCGTTTTCCTGTTCCAGGCTACGGGTTCCAGTTCCAGACTTCGTTTTCCAATTCCAGGCGTCGTGTTCCATTTCCAGGCTACGTTTTCCAGTTTCAGGCTTTGTGTTCCAATTCCAGTCTTCGTGTTCCAGTTCCAGGCTTTGTGTTCCAATTCCAGGCTTCGTGTTCCAATTCCAGGCTTCGTTTTCCAGTTCCAGGCTTCGTTTTCCAGTTCCAGGCTTTGTGTTCCAGTTCCAGGCTTCGTGTTCCAATTCCAGGCTTCGTTTTCCAATTCCAGGCTTCGTGTTCCATTTCCTGGCTTCGTGTTCCAGTTCCAGGCTTCGTGTTCCAATTCCAGGCTTCGTTTTCCAATTCCAAGCTTCGTTTTCCAGTTCCAGGCTACGTTTTCCAGTTCCATGCTTCGTGTTCCAGTTCCAGGCTTTTTTTTCCAATTCCAGGCTACGTTTTCCATTTCCAGGCTTAGTGTTCCAATTCCAGGCTTCGTGTTCCAGTTCCAGGCTTCGTGTTCCAGTTCCATCCTACGTTTTCCAGTTCCAGGCTCAGTGTTCTGATTCCATGCTACGTGTTCCAGTTCCAGGCTTGGTGTTCCAATTCCAGGCTTTGTGTTCTGATTCCAGGATTCGTGTTCCAGTTCCAGGCTTTGTTTTCCAATTCCAGGCTTTGTTTTCCAGTTCCAGGCTTCGAGTTCCAGTTCCAGGCTTTGTTTTCCAATTCCAGGCTTTGTGTACTGATTCCAGGATTCGTGTTCCAGTTCCAGGCTTTGTTTTCCAATTCCAGGCTTTGTTTTCCAGTTCCAGGATTCGTGTTCCAGTTCCAGGCTTTGTTTTCCAATTCCAGGCTTTGTTTTCCAGTTCCAGGCTTCGAGTTCCAGTTCCAGGCTTTGTGTTCCAATTCCAGGCTACATGTTCCAGTTCCAGGCTACCTGTTCCAGTTCCAGGCTACGTTTTCCAGTTCCATGCTTCGTGTTCCAGTTCCAGGCTTTTTTTTCCAATTCCAGGCTACGTTTTCCAGTTCCAGGCTACGTGTTCCAGTTCCAGGCTTCGTGTTCCAGTTCCATCCTACGTTTTCCAGTTCCTGGCTTCGTGTTCCAGTTCCCGGCTTCGTGATCCAATTCCAGGCTTTGTTTTCAAATTCCAGGCTTCGTACTCCCGTTCCAGGCTTCGTGTTCCAATTCCAGGCTTCGTTTTCCAGTTCCAGGCTTCGTGTTCCAGTTCCAGGCTTCATTTTCCAGTTCCAGGCTTCGTGTTCCAATTCCAGGCTTCATTTTCCAGTTCCAGGCTACATGTTCCAGTTCCAGACTACCTGTTCCAGTTCCTGGCTACGTTTTACAGTTCCAGACTACGTTTTCCAGTTCCAGGCTTCGTGTGCCAGTTCCAGGCTTCGTTTTCCAGTTCCAGGCTTTGTTTTCCAGTTCGAGGCTTTGTTTTCCAGTTCCAGGCTTTGTGTTCCAATTCCAGGCTTTGCGTTCCAATTCCAGGCTTCGTGTTCCAATTCCAGCCTTCGCGTTCCATTTCCAGGCTTCGTGTTCCAGTTCCAGGCTACGTGTTCCAGTTCCAGGCTTCGTTTTCCAGTTCCAGGCTTCTTTTTCCAGTTCCAGGCTTCGTGTTCCTATTCCAGTCTTCGTGTTCCAATTCCAGGCTTCGTTTTCCAGTTCCATGCTACGTGTTCCAGTTCCAGTCTTCGTTTTCCAGTTCCAGGCTACGGGTTCCAGTTCCAGGCTTCGTTTTCCAATTCCAGGCGTCGTGTTCCATTTCCAGGCTACGTTTTCCAGTTCCAGGCTTTGTGTTCCAATTCCAGTCTTCGTGTTCCAGTTCCAGGCTTTGTTTTCCAGTTCCAGGCTACGTGTTCCATTTCCAGGCTACGTGTTCCAGTTCCAGGCTTTGTGTTCCAATTCCAGGCTTCGTGTTCCAATTCCAGGCTTCGTTTTCCAGTTCCAGGCTTCGTTTTCCAGTTCCAGGCTTCGTGTTCCAGTTCCAGGCTTCGTGTTCCAATTCCAGGCTTCGTTTTCCAGTTACAGGCTTCTTGTTCCAGTTAGACGCTTCGTGTTCCAGTTCCAGGCTTCGTGTTCCAATTCCAGGCTTCGTGTTCCAGTTCCAGGCTTTGTTTTCCAGTTCCAGGCTTCGTTTTCCAGTTCCAGGCTCCGTTTTCCAGTTCCTGGCTACGTGTTCCAGTTCCAGGCTTCATTTTCCAGTTCCAGACTACGTGTTCCAGTTCCAGGCTTTGTTTTCCAGTTCCAGGCTACGTTTTACAGTTCCAGGCTACATTTTCCAGTTCCAGGCTTCGTGTTCCAGTTCCCGGCTTCGTGTTCCAATTCCAGGCTTCGTTTTCAAATTCCAGGCTTTGTTTTCCAGTTCCAGGCGTCGTGTTCCAATTCAAGTCTTCGTGTTCCAGTTCCAGGCTTTGTTTTCCAGTTCCAGGCTATGTGCTCCAATTCCAGGCTTTGTTTTCCAGTTCCAGGCTACGTTTTCCAGTTCCATGCTTCGTGTTCCAGTTCCAGGCTTTTTTTTCCAATTCCAGGCTACGTTTTCCAGTTCCAGGCTACGTGTTCCAGTTCCAGGCTTCGTGTTCCAGTTCCATCCTACGTTTTCCAGTTCCAGGCTCAGTGTTCTGATTCCATGCTACGTGTTCCAGTTCCAGGCTTGGTGTTCCAATTCCAGGCTTTGTGTTCTGATTCCAGGATTCGTGTTCCAGTTATAAGCTTTGTTTTCCAATTCCAGGCTTCCTGTTCCAGTTCCAGGCTTCGTGTTCCAATTCAAGGCTTCATTTTCCAGTTCCAGGCTACATGTTCCAGTTCCAGGCTACGTTTTACAGTTCCAGGCTTCGTGTTCCAATTCCAGGCTTCGTGGTCCAGTTCCAGGCTTCGTTTTCCAATTCCAGGCTTCGTGTTCCAGTTCCAGGCTTCGTGTTCCAATTCCAGGCTTCGTGTTCCAGTTCCAGGCTTCGTTTTCCAGTTACAGGCTTCGTGTTCCAGTTACAGGCTACGTGTTCCAGTTACACGCTTCGTGTTCCAGTTCCAGGCTTCGTGTTCCAATTCCAGGCTTTGTTTTCCAGTTCCAGGCTTCGTGTTCCAATTCCAGGCTTCGTTTTCCAGTTACAGGCTTCGTGTTCCAGTTACAGGCTTCGTGTTCCAGTTACAGGCTATGTGTTCCAGTTAGACGCTTCGTGTTCCAGTTCCAGGCTTCCTGTTCCAATTCCAGGCTTCGTGTTCCAGTTCCAGGCTTTGTTTTCCAGTTCCAGGCTTCGTTTTCCAGTTCCAGGCTCCGTTTTCCAGTTCCTGGCTACGTGTTCCAGTTCCAGGCTTCATTTTCCAGTTCCAGACTACGTGTTCCAGTTCCAGGCTTTGTTTTCCAGTTCCAGGCTACGTTTTACAGTTCCAGGCTACATTTTCCAGTTCCCGGCTTCGTGTTCCAATTCCAGGCTTTGTTTTCAAATTCCATGCTTCGTTTTCCAGTTCCAGGCGTCGTGTTCCAATTCAAGTCTTCGTGTTCCAGTTCCAGGCTTTGTTTTCCAGTTCCAGGCTATGTGCTCCAATTCCAGGCTTTGTTTTCCAGTTCCAGGCTACGTTTTCCAGTTCCATGCTTCGTGTTCCAGTTCCAGGCTTTTTTTTCCAATTCCAGGCTACGTTTTCCAGTTCCAGGCTACGTGTTCCAGTTCCAGGCTTCGTGTTCCAGTTCCATCCTACGTTTTCCAGTTCCAGGCTCAGTGTTCTGATTCCATGCTACGTGTTCCAGTTCCAGGCTTGGTGTTCCAATTCCAGGCTTTGTGTTCTGATTCCAGGATTCGTGTTCCAGTTCCAAGCTTTGTTTTCCAATTCCAGGCTTCCTGTTCCAGTTCCAGTCTTCGTGTTCCAATTCAAGGCTTCATTTTCCAGTTCCAGGCTACATGTTCCAATTCCAGGCTTTGTGTTCCAGTTCCAGGCTTCGTTTTCCAGTTACAGGCTTCGTGTTCCAGTTACAGGCTACGTGTTCCAGTTACACGCTTCGTGTTCCAGTTCCAGGCTTCGTGTTCCAATTCCAGGCTTTGTTTTCCAGTTACAGGCTTCGTGTTCCAGTTCCAGGCTTCGTGTTCCAGTTCCAGGCTTCGTGTTCCAATTCCAGGCTTCGTGTTCCAGTTCCAGGCTTCGTTTTCCAGTTACAGGCTTCGTGTTCCAGTTACAGGCTACGTGTTCCAGTTACACGCTTCGTGTTCCAGTTCCAGGCTTCGTGTTCCAATTCCAGGCTTTGTTTTCCAGTTACCGGCTTCGTGTTCCAGTTCCAGGCTTTGTGTTCCAGTTCCAGGCTACATGTTCCAATTCCAGGCTTTGTTTTCCAGTTACAGGCTTCGAGTTCCAGTTCCAGGCTTTGTGTTCTGATTCCAGGATTCGTATTCCAGTTCCAGGCTTTTTTTTTCCAATTCCAGGCTTCGAGTTCCAGTTCCAGGCTTTGTGTTCTGATTCCAGGATTCGTGTTCCAGTTCCAGGCTTTTTTTTCCAATTCCAGGCTACGTTTTCCAGTTCCAGGCTACATGTTCCAGTTCCAGGCTTCGTGTTCCAGTTCCATCCTACGTTTTCCAGTTCCAGGCTCAGTGTTCTGATTCCATGCTACGTGTTCCAGTTCCAGGCTTGGTGTTCCAATTCCAGGCTTTGTGTTCTGATTCCAGGATTCGTGTTCCAGTTCCAAGCTTTGTTTTCCAATTCCAGGCTTCCTGTTCCAGTTCCAGGCTTCGTGTTCCAATTCAAGGCTTCATTTTCCAGTTCCAGGCTACATGTTCCAATTCCAGGCTTCGTGTTCCAGTTCCAGGCTTCGTTTTCCAGTTACAGGCTTCGTGTTCCAGTTACAGGCTACGTGTTCCAGTTACACGCTTCGTGTTCCAGTTCCAGGCTTCGTGTTCCAATTCCAGGCTTTGTTTTCCAGTTCCAGGCTTCGTGTTCCAATTCCAGGCTTCGTTTTCCAGTTACAGGCTTCGTGTTCCAGTTACAGGCTTCGTGTTCCAGTTACAGGCTATGTGTTCCAGTTAGACGCTTCGTGTTCCAGTTCCAGGCTTCGTGTTCCAATTCCAGGCTTCGTGTTCCAGTTCCAGGCTTTGTTTTCCAGTTCCAGGCTTCGTTTTCCAGTTCCAGGCTCCGTTTTCCAGTTCCTGGCTACGTGTTCCAGTTCCAGGCTTCATTTTCCAGTTCCAGACTACGTGTTCCAGTTCCAGGCTTTGTTTTCCAGTTCCAGGCTACGTTTTACAGTTCCAGGCTACATTTTCCAGTTCCCGGCTTCGTGTTCCAATTCCAGGCTTTGTTTTCAAATTCCAGGCTTCGTTTTCCAGTTCCAGGCGTCGTGTTCCAATTCAAGTCTTCGTGTTCCAGTTCCAGGCTTTGTTTTCCAGTTCCAGGCTATGTGCTCCAATTCCAGGCTTTGTTTTCCAGTTCCAGGCTACGTTTTCCAGTTCCATGCTTCGTGTTCCAGTTCCAGGCTTTTTTTTCCAATTCCAGGCTACGTTTTCCAGTTCCAGGCTACGTGTTCCAGTTCCAGGCTTCGTGTTCCAGTTCCATCCTACGTTTTCCAGTTCCAGGCTCAGTGTTCTGATTCCATGCTACGTGTTCCAGTTCCAGGCTTGGTGTTCCAATTCCAGGCTTTGTGTTCTGATTCCAGGATTCGTGTTCCAGTTCCAAGCTTTGTTTTCCAATTCCAGGCTTCCTGTTCCAGTTCCAGTCTTCGTGTTCCAATTCAAGGCTTCATTTTCCAGTTCCAGGCTACATGTTCCAATTCCAGGCTTTGTGTTCCAGTTCCAGGCTTCGTTTTCCAGTTACAGGCTTCGTGTTCCAGTTACAGGCTACGTGTTCCAGTTACACGCTTCGTGTTCCAGTTCCAGGCTTCGTGTTCCAATTCCAGGCTTTGTTTTCCAGTTACAGGCTTCGTGTTCCAGTTCCAGGCTTCGTGTTCCAGTTCCAGGCTTCGTGTTCCAATTCCAGGCTTCGTGTTCCAGTTCCAGGCTTCGTTTTCCAGTTACAGGCTTCGTGTTCCAGTTACAGGCTACGTGTTCCAGTTACACGCTTCGTGTTCCAGTTCCAGGCTTCGTGTTCCAATTCCAGGCTTTGTTTTCCAGTTACCGGCTTCGTGTTCCAGTTCCAGGCTTTGTGTTCCAGTTCCAGGCTACATGTTCCAATTCCAGGCTTTGTTTTCCAGTTACAGGCTTCGAGTTCCAGTTCCAGGCTTTGTGTTCTGATTCCAGGATTCGTATTCCAGTTCCAGGCTTTTTTTTTCCAATTCCAGGCTTCGAGTTCCAGTTCCAGGCTTTGTGTTCTGATTCCAGGATTCGTGTTCCAGTTCCAGGCTTTTTTTTCCAATTCCAGGCTACGTTTTCCAGTTCCAGGCTACATGTTCCAGTTCCAGGCTTCGTGTTCCAGTTCCATCCTACGTTTTCCAGTTCCAGGCTCAGTGTTCTGATTCCATGCTACGTGTTCCAGTTCCAGGCTTGGTGTTCCAATTCCAGGCTTTGTGTTCTGATTCCAGGATTCGTGTTCCAGTTCCAAGCTTTGTTTTCCAATTCCAGGCTTCCTGTTCCAGTTCCAGGCTTCGTGTTCCAATTCAAGGCTTCATTTTCCAGTTCCAGGCTACATGTTCCAATTCCAGGCTTCGTGTTCCAGTTCCAGGCTTCGTTTTCCAGTTACAGGCTTCGTGTTCCAGTTACAGGCTACGTGTTCCAGTTACACGCTTCGTTTTCCAGTTCCAGGCGTCGTGTTCCAATTCAAGTCTTCGTGTTCCAGTTCCAGGCTTTGTTTTCCAGTTCCAGGCTATGTGCTCCAATTCCAGGCTTTGTTTTCCAGTTCCAGGCTACGTTTTCCAGTTCCATGCTTCGTGTTCCAGTTCCAGGCTTTTTTTTCCAATTCCAGGCTACGTGTTCCAGTTCCAGGCTTCGTGTTCCAGTTCCATCCTACGTTTTCCAGTTCCAGGCTCAGTGTTCTGATTCCATGCTACGTGTTCCAGTTCCAGGCTTGGTGTTCCAATTCCAGGCTTTGTGTTCTGATTCCAGGATTCGTGTTCCAGTTCCAAGCTTTGTTTTCCAATTCAAGGCTTCATTTTCCAGTTCCAGGCTTCGTGTTCCAATTCAAGGCTTCATTTTCCAGTTCCAGGCTACATGTTCCAGTTCCAGGCTACGTTTTACAGTTCCAGGCTTCGTGTTCCAGTTCCAGCTTCGTTTTCCAATTCCAGGCTTCGTGTTCCAGTTCCAGGCTTCGTGTTCCAATTCCAGGCTTCGTGTTCCAGTTCCAGGCTTCGTTTTCCAGTTACAGGCTTCGTGTTCCAGTTACAGGCTACGTGTTCCAGTTACAGGCTTTGTGTTCCAATTCCAGGCTTTGTTTTCCAGTTACACGCTTCGTGTTCCAGTTCCAGGCTACATGTTCCAATTCCAGGCTTTGTTTTCCAGTTCCAGGCTTCGAGTTCCAGTTCCAGGCTTTGTGTTCCAATTCCAGACTACATGTACCAGTTCCAGGCTTCGTGTTCCAGTTCCAGGCTATGTTTTACAGTTCCAGGCTACGTTTCCAGTTCCAGGCTTCGTGTTCCAATTCCAGGCTTCGTGTTCCAGTTCCAGGCTTCGTGTTCCAATTCCAGTCTTTGTTTTCCAGTTCCAGGCTTCGTGTTCCAGTTCCAGGCTTCATTTTCCAGTTCCAGGCTTCGTGTTCCAATTCCAGGCTTCATTTTCCAGTTCCAGGCTACATGTTCCAGTTCCAGACTACCTGTTCCAGTTCCAGGCTACGTTTTACAGTTCCAGACTACGTTTTCCAGTTCCAGGCTTCGTGTGCCAGTTCCAGGCTTCGTTTTCCAATTCCAGTCTTCGTGTTCCAGTTCCAGGCTTTGTTTTCCAGTTCGAGGCTTTGTTTTCCAGTTCCAGGCTTTGTGTTCCAATTCCAGGCTTTGCGTTCCAATTCCAGGCTTCGTGTTCCAATTCCAGTCTTCGCGTTCCAATTCCAGTCTTCGTGTTCCAGTTCCAGGCTTCGTTTTCCAGTTCCAGGCTTCGTGTTCCATTTCCAGGCTACGTGTTCCAGTTCCAGGCTTCGTGTTCCTATTCCAGTCTTCGTGTTCCAATTCCAGGCTTCGTTTTCCAGTTCCATGCTACGTGTTCCAGTTCCAGTCTTCGTTTTCCTGTTCCAGGCTACGGGTTCCAGTTCCAGACTTCGTTTTCCAATTCCAGGCGTCGTGTTCCATTTCCAGGCTACGTTTTCCAGTTCCAGGCTTTGTGTTCCAATTCCAGTCTTCGTGTTCCAGTTCCAGGCTTTGTGTTCCAATTCCAGGCTTCGTGTTCCAATTCCAGGCTTCGTTTTCCAGTTCCAGGCTTCGTTTTCCAGTTCCAGGCTTCGTGTTCCAGTTCCAGGCTTCGTGTTCCAATTCCAGGCTTCGTTTTCCAATTCCAGGCTTCGTGTTCCATTTCCTGGCTTCGTGTTCCAGTTCCAGGCTTCGTGTTCCAATTCCAGGCTTCGTTTTCCAATTCCAAGCTTCGTTTTCCAGTTCCAGGCTACGTTTTCCAGTTCCATGCTTCGTGTTCCAGTTCCAGGCTTTTTTTTCCAATTCCAGGCTACGTTTTCCATTTCCAGGCTTAGTGTTCCAATTCCAGGCTTCGTGTTCCAGTTCCAGGCTTCGTGTTCCAGTTCCATCCTACGTTTTCCAGTTCCAGGCTCAGTGTTCTGATTCCATGCTACGTGTTCCAGTTCCAGGCTTGGTGTTCCAATTCCAGGCTTTGTGTTCTGATTCCAGGATTCGTGTTCCAGTTCCAGGCTTTGTTTTCCAATTCCAGGCTTTGTTTTCCAGTTCCAGGCTTTGAGTTCCAGTTCCAGGCTTTGTTTTCCAATTCCAGGCTTTGTGTACTGATTCCAGGATTCGTGTTCCAGTTCCAGGCTTTGTTTTCCAATTCCAGGCTTTGTTTTCCAGTTCCAGGATTCGTGTTCCAGTTCCAGGCTTTGTTTTCCAATTCCAGGCTTTGTTTTCCAGTTCTAGGCTTCGAGTTCCAGTTCCAGGCTTTGTGTTCCAATTCCAGGCTACATGTTCCAGTTCCAGGCTACCTGTTCCAGTTCCAGGCTACGTTTTCCAGTTCCATGCTTCGTGTTCCAGTTCCAGGCTTTTTTTTCCAATTCCAGGCTACGTTTTCCAGTTCCAGGCTACGTGTTCCAGTTCCAGGCTTCGTGTTCCAGTTCCATCCTACGTTTTCCAGTTCCAGGCTCAGTGTTCTGATTCCATGCTACGTGTTCCAGTTCCAGGCTTGGTGTTCCAATTCCAGGCTTTGTGTTCTGATTCCAGGATTCGTGTTCCAGTTCCAAGCTTTGTTTTCCAATTCCAGGCTTCCTGTTCCAGTTCCAGGCTTCGTGTTCCAATTCAAGGCTTCGTTTTCCAGTTCCAGGCTACATGTTCCAATTCCAGGCTTTGTGTTCCAGTTCCAGGCTTCGTTTTCCAGTTACAGGCTTCGTGTTCCAGTTACAGGCTACGTGTTCCAGTTACACGCTTCGTGTTCCAGTTCCAGGCTTCGTGTTCCAATTCCAGGCTTTGTTTTCCAGTTACAGGCTTCGTGTTCCAGTTCCAGGCTTCGTGTTCCAGTTCCAGGCTTCGTGTTCCAATTCCAGGCTTCGTGTTCCAGTTCCAGGCTTCGTTTTCCAGTTACAGGCTTCGTGTTCCAGTTACAGGCTACGTGTTCCAGTTACACGCTTCGTGTTCCAGTTCCAGGCTTCGTGTTCCAATTCCAGGCTTTGTTTTCCAGTTACAGGCTTCGTGTTCCAGTTCCAGGCTTTGTGTTCCAGTTCCAGGCTACATGTTCCAATTCCAGGCTTTGTTTTCCAGTTACAGGCTTCGAGTTCCAGTTCCAGGCTTTGTGTTCTGATTCCAGGATTCGTGTTCCAGTTCCAGGCTTTTTTTTCCAATTCCAGGCTACGTTTTCCAGTTCCAGGCTACGTGTTCCAGTTCCAGGCTTCGTGTTCCAGTTCCATCCTACGTTTTCCAGTTCCAGGCTCAGTGTTCTGATTCCATGCTACGTGTTCCAGTTCCAGGCTTGGTGTTCCAATTCCAGGCTTTGTGTTCTGATTCCAGGATTCGTGTTCCAGTTCCAAGCTTTGTTTTCCAATTCCAGGCTTCCTGTTCCAGTTCCAGGCTTCGTGTTCCAATTCAAGGCTTCATTTTCCAGTTCCAGGCTACATGTTCCAATTCCAGGCTTCGTGTTCCAGTTCCAGGCTTCGTTTTCCAGTTACAGGCTTCGTGTTCCAGTTACAGGCTACGTGTTCCAGTTACACGCTTCGTTTTCCAGTTCCAGGCGTCGTGTACCAATTCAAGTCTTCGTGTTCCAGTTCCAGGCTTTGTTTTCCAGTTCCAGGCTATGTGCTCCAATTCCAGGCTTTGTTTTCCAGTTCCAGGCTACGTTTTCCAGTTCCATGCTTCGTGTTCCAGTTCCAGGCTTTTTTTTCCAATTCCAGGCTACGTGTTCCAGTTCCAGGCTTCGTGTTCCAGTTCCATCCTACGTTTTCCAGTTCCAGGCTCAGTGTTCTGATTCCATGCTACGTGTTCCAGTTCCAGGCTTGGTGTTCCAATTCCAGGCTTTGTGTTCTGATTCCAGGATTCGTGTTCCAGTTCCAAGCTTTGTTTTCCAATTCAAGGCTTCATTTTCCAGTTCCAGGCTTCGTGTTCCAATTCAAGGCTTCATTTTCCAGTTCCAGGCTACATGTTCCAGTTCCAGGCTACGTTTTACAGTTCCAGGCTTCGTGTTCCAGTTCCAGCTTCGTTTTCCAATTCCAGGCTTCGTGTTCCAGTTCCAGGCTTCGTGTTCCAATTCCAGGCTTCGTGTTCCAGTTCCAGGCTTCGTTTTCCAGTTACAGGCTTCGTGTTCCAGTTACAGGCTATGTGTTCCAGTTACACGCTTCGTGTTCCAGTTCCAGGCTTCGTGTTCCAATTCCAGGCTTTGTTTTCCAGTTACAGGCTTCGTGTTCCAGTTCCAGGCTTTGTGTTCCAGTTCCAGGCTACATGTTCCAATTCCAGGCTTTGTTTTCCAGTTCCAGGCTTCGAGTTCCAGTTCCAGGCTTTGTGTTCCAATTCCAGACTACATGTACCAGTTCCAGGCTTCGTGTTCCAGTTCCAGGCTATGTTTTACAGTTCCAGGCTTCGTGTTCCAATTCCAGGCTTCGTTTTCCAATTCCAGACTACATGTACCAGTTCCAGGCTTTGTGTTCCAGTTCCAGGCTACGTTTCCAGTTCCAGGCTTCGTGTTCCAATTCCAGGCTTCGTGTTCCAGTTCCAGGCTTCGTGTTCCAATTCCAGTCTTTGTTTTCCAGTTCCAGGCTTCGTGTTCCAGTTCCAGGCTTCATTTTCCAGTTCCAGGCTTCGTGTTCCAATTCCAGGCTTCATTTTCCAGTTCCAGGCTACATGTTCCAGTTCCAGACTACCTGTTCCAGTTCCAGGCTACGTTTTACAGTTCCAGACTACGTTTTCCAGTTCCAGGCTTCGTGTGCCAGTTCCAGGCTTCGTTTTCCAATTCCAGTCTTCGTGTTCCAGTTCCAGGCTTTGTTTTCCAGTTCGAGGCTTTGTTTTCCAGTTCCAGGCTTTGTGTTCCAATTCCAGGCTTTGCGTTCCAATTCCAGGCTTCGTGTTCCAATTCCAGTCTTCGCGTTCCAATTCCAGTCTTCGTGTTCCAGTTCCAGGCTTCGTTTTCCAGTTCCAGGCTTCGTGTTCCATTTCCAGGCTACGTGTTCCAGTTCCAGGCTTCGTGTTCCTATTCCAGTCTTCGTGTTCCAATTCCAGGCTTCGTTTTCCAGTTCCATGCTACGTGTTCCAGTTCCAGTCTTCGTTTTCCTGTTCCAGGCTACGGGTTCCAGTTCCAGGCTTCGTTTTCCAATTCCAGGCGTCGTGTTCCATTTCCAGGCTACGTTTTCCAGTTCCAGGCTTTGTGTTCCAATTCCAGTCTTCGTGTTCCAGTTCCAGGCTTTGTGTTCCAATTCCAGGCTTCGTGTTCCAATTCCAGGCTTCGTTTTCCAGTTCCAGGATTCGTTTTCCAGTTCCAGGCTTCGTGTTCCAGTTCCAGGCTTCGTGTTCCAATTCCAGGCTTCGTTTTCCAATTCCAGGCTTCGTGTTCCATTTCCTGGCTTCGTGTTCCAGTTCCAGGCTTCGTGTTCCAATTCCAGGCTTCGTTTTCCAATTCCAGGCTTCGTTTTCCAGTTCCAGGCTACGTTTTCCAGTTCCATGCTTCGTGTTCCAGTTCCAGGCTTTTTTTTCCAATTCCAGGCTACGTTTTCCATTTCCAGGCTTAGTGTTCCAATTCCAGGCTTCGTGTTCCAGTTCCAGGCTTCGTGTTCCAGTTCCATCCTACGTTTTCCAGTTCCAGGCTCAGTGTTCTGATTCCATGCTACGTGTTCCAGTTCCAGGCTTGGTGTTCCAATTCCAGGCTTTGTGTTCTGATTCCAGGATTCGCGTTCCAGTTCCAGGCTTTGTTTTCCAATTCCAGGCTTTGTTTTCCAGTTCCAGGCTTCGAGTTCCAGTTCCAGGCTTTGTTTTCCAATTCCAGGCTTTGTGTACTGATTCCAGGATTCGTGTTCCAGTTCCAGGCTTTGTTTTCCAATTCCAGGCTTTGTTTTCCAGTTCCAGGATTCGTGTTCCAGTTCCAGGCTTTGTTCTCCAATTCCAGGCTTTGTTTTCCAGTTCCAGGCTTCGAGTTCCAGTTCCAGGCTTTGTGTTCCAATTCCAGGCTACATGTTCCAGTTCCAGGCTACCTGTTCCAGTTCCAGGCTACGTTTTACAGTTCCAGGCTACGTTTTCCAGTTCCTGGCTACGTGTTCCAGTTCCCGGCTTCGTGTTCCAATTCCAGGCTTTGTTTTCCAGTTCCAGGCTTCGAGTTCCAGTTCCAGGCTTTGTGTTCCAATTCCAGGCTACATGTTCCAGTTCCAGGCTACCTGTTCCAGTTCCAGGCTACGTTTTACAGTTCCAGGCTACGTTTTCCAGTTCCTGGCTACGTGTTCCAGTTCCCGGCCTCGTGTTCCAGTTCCAGGCTTCATTGTACAGTTCCAGGCTACGTTTTCCAGTTCCAGGCTTCGTGTTCCAGTTCCCGGCTTCGTGTTCCAATTCCAGGCTTTGTTTTCAAATTCCAGGCTTTGTTCTCCAGTTCCGGGCTTCGTGTTCCAATTCCAGTCTTCGTTTTCCAGTTCCAGGCTTCGTGTTCCAGTTCCAGGCTTCATTTTCCAGTTCCAGGCTTCGTGTTCCAATTCCAGGCTTCGTTTTCCAGTTCCGGGCTTCGTTTTCCAGTTCCAGGCTTCGTGTTCCAGTTCCAGGCTTCGTTTTCCAATTCCAGGCTTCGTGTTCCAGTTCCAGGCTTCCTGTTCCAGTTCCAGGCTTCGTGTTCCAATTCAAGGCTTCATTTTCCAGTTCCAGGCTACATGTTCCAGTTCCAGGCTACGTTTTACAGTTCCAGGCTTCGTGTTCCAGTTCCAGGCTTCGTTTTCCAATTCCAGGCTTCGTGTTCCAGTTCCAGGCTTCGTGTTCCAATTCCAGGCTTCGTGTTCCAGTTCCAGGCTTCGTTTTCCAGTTACAGGCTTCGTGTTCCAGTTACAGGCTACGTGTTCCAGTTACACGCTTCGTGTTCCAGTTCCAGGCTTCGTGTTCCAATTCCAGGCTTCGTGTTCCAGTTCCAGGCTTTGTTTTACAGTTCCAGGCTTCGTTTTCCAGTTCCAGGCTCCGTTTTCCAGTTCCTGGCTACGTGTTCCAATTCCGGGCTTTGTTTTCAAATTCCAGGCTTCGTTCTCCAGTTCCAGGCTTCGTGTTCCAATTCCAGTCTTCGTTTTCCAGTTCCAGGCTTCATGTTCCAGTTCCAGGCTTCATTTTCCAGTTCCAGGCTTCGTGTTCCAATTCCAGGCTTCATTTTCCAGTTCCAGGCTACATGTTCCAGTTCCAGACTACCTGTTCCAGTTCCAGGCTACCTTTTACAGTTCCTGACTACGTTTTCCAGTTCCAGGCTTCGTGTGCCAGTTCCAGGCTTCGTGTTCCAGTTCCAGGCTTCGTGTTCCTATTCCAGTCTTCATGTTCCAGTTCCAGGCTTCGTTTTCCAGTTCCAGGCTTCGTGTTCCATTTCCAGGCTACGTGTTCCAGTTCCAGGCTTCGTGTTCCTATTCCAGTCTTCGTGTTCCAATTCCAGGCTTCGTTTTCCAGTTCGAGGCTACGTTTTCCAGTTACAGGCTTCTTGTTCCAGTTACAGGCTTTGTGTTCCATTTCCTGGCTTCAATTTCCAGTTCCAGGATTCGTGGTCCAGTTCCAGGCTTTGTGTTCCAGTTCCCGTCTTCGTGTTCCAGTTCCAGGCTTCAATTTCCTATTCCAGCTTCGTGGTCCAGTTCCAGGATTTGTGTTCTAATTCTAGGCTTCGTTTTCTAGTTCCAGGCTACGTTTGCCAGTTACAGGCTTCGTGTTCCAGTTACAGGCTACGTGTTCCAGTTACAGGCTTTGTGTTCCAGTTCCAGACTTTGTGTTCCCGTTCTAGGCTACATGTTCCAATTCCAGGCTTTGTTTTCCAGTTCCAGGCTTCGAGTTCCAGTTCCAGGCTTTGTGTTCCAATTCCAGGCTACATATTCCAGTTCCAGGCTACCTGTTCCAGTTCCAGGCTACGTTTTACATTTCCAGGCTTCATTTTCCAGTTCCAGACTACGTTTTCCAGTTCCAGGCTTTGTTTTCCAGTTCCAGGCTTTGTTTTCCAGTTCCAGTCTACATTTTCCAGTTCCTGGCTATGTGTTCCAGTTCCAGGCTTCATTTTCCAGTTCCAGACTGCGTTTTCCAGTTCCAGGCTTTGTTTTCCAGTTCCAGGCTACGTTTTACAGTTCCAGGCTACGTTTTCCAGTTCAATGCTACGTGTTCCAGTTCCAGGCTTCAATTTCCAATTCCAGGCTTCGTGGTCCAGTTCCAGGCTTTGTGTTCCAATTCCAGGCTTCGTGTTCCAGTTCCAGGCTTCGTTTTCAAGTTCCAGGCTACGTGTTCCAGTTACAGGCTTTGTGTTCCAGTTCCAGGCTACATGTTCCAATTCCAGGCTTTGTTTTCCAGTTCCAGGCTTCGAGTTCCAGTTCCAGGCTTTGTGTTCCAGTTCCAGGCTTCAATTTCCAGTTCCAGGCTTCGTGTTCCAGTTCCAGGCTTCAATTTCCAATTCCAGGATTCGTGGTCCGGTTCCAGGCTTTGTGTTCCAGTTCCAGGCTTCGTGTTCCAGTTCCAGGCTTCAATTTCCTATTCCAGGCTTCGTGGTCCAGTTCCAGGCTTTGTATTCCAGTTCCAGGCTACGTTTGCCAGTTCCAGGCTACGTTTTCCAGTTACAGGCTTCGTGTTCCAGTTACAGGCTTTGTGTTCCAGTTCCAGGCTTCGTGTTCCAGTTACAGGCTTTGTCTTCCAGTTCCAGGCTACATGTTCCAATTCCAGGCTTTGTTTTCCAGTTCCAGGCTTCGAGTTCCAGTTCCAGGCTTTGTGTTCCAATTCCAGGCTACATATTCCAGTTCCAGGCTACCTGTTCCAGTTCCAGGCTACGTTTTACATTTCCGGACTACATTTTCCAGTTCCAGGCTTTGTATTCCAGTTCCAGGCTACGTTTTACAGTTCCAGGCTTTGTGTTCCAGTTCCAGGCTTCGTGTTCCAGTTCCAGGCTTCAATTTCCAATTCCAGGCTTCGTGGTCCAGTTCCAGGCTTTCTGTTCCAATTCCAGGCTTCGTGTTCCGGTTCCAGGCTACGTGTTCCAGTTCCAGGCTTCGTTTTCCAGTTCCAGGCTTCGTTTTCCAGTTCCAGGCTTTGTTTTCCAATTCCAGGCTTCGTGTTCCGGTTCCAGGCTTCGAGTTCCAGTTCCAGGCTTCAATTTCCAGTTCCAGGATTCGTGGTCCAGTTCAAGGCTTTGTGTTCCAGTTCCAGGCTTCGTGTTCCAGTTCCAGGCTTCAATTTCCTATTCCAGGCTTCGTGGTCCAGTTCCAGGATTTGTGTTCTAATTCTAGGCTTCGTTTTCTAGTTCCAGGCTACGTTTGCCAGTTACAGGCTTCGTGTTCCAGTTACAGGCTTTGTGTTCCAGTTCCAGGCTACATGTTCCAATTCCAGGCTCTGTTTTCCAGTTCCAGGCTTCGAGTTCCAGTTCCAGGCTTTGTGTTCCAATTCCAGGGTACATATTCCAGTTCCAGGGTACCTGTTCCAGTTCCAGGCTACGTTTTACATTTCCAGACTACATTTTCCAGTTCCTGGCTACGTGTTCCAGTTCCAGGCTTCATTTTGAAGTTCCAGACTACGTTTTCCAGTTCCAGGCTTTGTTTTCCAGTTCCAGGCTTTGTTTTACAGTTCCAGTCTACATTTTCCAGTTCCTGGCTATGTGTTCCAGTTCCAGGCTTCATTTTCCAGTTCCAGACTACGTTTTCCAGTTCCAGGCTACGTTTTACAGTTCCAGGCTACGTTTTACAGTTCCAGGCTACGTTTTCCAGTTCAATGCTACGTGTTCCAGTTCCAGGCTTCAATTTCCAATTCCAGGCTTCGTGGTCCAGTTCCAGGCTTTGTGTTCCAGTTCCAGGCTTCGTGTTCCAGTTCCAGGCTTCAATTTCCAATCCCAGGCTTCGTGGTCCAGTTCCAGGCTTTGTGTTCCAATTCCAGGCTTCGTGTTCCAGTTCCAGGCTACGTGTTCCAGTTCCAGGCTTCGTTTTCCAGTTCCAGGCTACGTTTTCCAGTTACAGGCTTCGTGTTCCAGTTCCAGGCTTCGTGTTCCAGTTACAGGCTTCGT
Source organism: Hypanus sabinus (assembly GCF_030144855.1). NCBI lineage: Eukaryota > Metazoa > Chordata > Chondrichthyes > Myliobatiformes > Dasyatidae > Hypanus > Hypanus sabinus. The sequence goes on along the minus strand of NC_082722.1, from coordinate 17,851,141 downwards.
GTTCCAGTTACAGGCTACATGTTCCAATTCCAGGCTTTGTTTTCCTGTTCCAGGCTTCGAGTTCCAGTTCCAGGCTTTGTGTTCCAATTCCAGGCTTCATGGTCCAGTTCCTGGCTTTGTGTTCCAGTTCCAGGCTTCGTGTTCCAGTTCCAGGCTTCAATTTCCAATTCCAGGATTAGTGGTCCAGTTCCAGGCTTTGTGTTCCAGTTCCAGGCTTCGTGTTCCAGTTCCAGGCTTCAATTTCCTATTCCAGGCTTCGTGGTCCAGTTCCAGGCTTTGTATTCCAATTCTAGGCTTCGTTTTCCAGTTCCAGGCTACGTTTGCCAGTTCCAGGCTACGTGTTCCAATTCCAGGCTTTGTTTTCCAATTCCAGGCTTCGTGTTCCAGTTCCAGGCTTCGTGTTCCAATTCCAGGCTTCGTGTTCCACTTCCAGGCTTCGTTTTCCAGTTACAGGCTTCGTTTTCCAGTTACAGGCTTCGTGTTCTAGATACAGGCTACGTGTTCCAGTTACACGCTTCGTGTTCCAGTTCCAGGCTTCGTGTTCCAATTCCAGGCTTCGTGTTCCAGTTCCAGGCTTTGTTTTCCAGTTCCAGGCTTCGTTTTCCAGTTCCAGGCTCCGTTTTCCAGTTCCTGGCTACGTGTTCCAATTCCAGGCTTTGTTTTCAAATTCCAGGCTTCGTTCTCCAGTTCCAGGCTTCGTGTTCCAATTCCAGTCTTCGTTTTCCAGTTCCAGGCTTCATGTTCCAGTTCCAGGCTTCATTTTCCAGTTCCAGGCTTCGTGTTCCAATTCCAGGCTTCATTTTCCAGTTCCAGGCTACATGTTCCAGTTCCAGACTACCTGTTCCAGTTCCAGGCTACATTTTACAGTTCCTGACTACGTTTTCCAGTTCCAGGCTTCGTGTACCAGTTCCAGGCTTCGTGTTCCAGTTCCAGGATTCGTGTTCCTATTCCAGTCTTCATGTTCCAGTTCCAGGCTTCGTTTTCCAGTTCCAGGCTTCGTGTTCCATTTCCAGTCTTCGTGTTCCAATTCCAGGCTTCGTTTTCCAGTTCGAGGCTACGTTTTCCAGTTACAGGCTTCTTGTTCCAGTTACAGGCTTTGTGTTCCATTTCCTGGCTTCAATTTCCAGTTCCAGGATTCGTGGTCCAGTTCCAGGCTTTGTGTTCCAGTTCCAGTCTTCGTGTTCCAGTTCCAGGCTTCAATTTCCTATTCCAGCTTCGTGGTCCAGTTCCAGGATTTGTGTTCTAATTCTAGGCTTCGTTTTCTAGTTCCAGGCTACGTTTGCCAGTTACAGGCTTCGTGTTCCAGTTACAGGCTACGTGTTCCAGTTACAGGCTTTGTGTTCCAGTTCCAGACTTTGTGTTCCCGTTCTAGGCTACATGTTCCAATTCCAGGCTTTGTTTTCCAGTTCCAGGCTTCGAGTTCCAGTTCCAGGCTTTGTGTTCCAATTCCAGGCTACATATTCCAGTTCCAGGCTACCTGTTCCAGTTCCAGGCTACGTTTTACATTTCCAGGCTTCATTTTCCAGTTCCAGACTACGTTTTCCAGTTCCAGGCTTTGTTTTCCAGTTCCAGGCTTTGTTTTCCAGTTCCAGTCTACATTTTCCAGTTCCTGGCTATGTGTTCCAGTTCCAGGCTTCATTTTCCAGTTCCAGACTGCGTTTTCCAGTTCCAGGCTTTGTTTTCCAGTTCCAGGCTACGTTTTACAGTTCCAGGCTACGTTTTCCAGTTCAATGCTACGTGTTCCAGTTCCAGGCTTCAATTTCCAATTCCAGGCTTCGTGGTCCAGTTCCAGGCTACGTTTTCCAGTTACAGGCTTCGTGTTCCAGTTCCAGGCTTCGTGTTCCAGTTACAGGCTTCGTGTTCCAGTTACAGGCTACATGTTCCAATTCCAGGCTTTGTTTTCCTGTTCCAGGCTTCGAGTTCCAGTTCCAGGCTTTGTGTTCCAATTCCAGGCTTCATGGTCCAGTTCCTGGCTTTGTGTTCCAGTTCCAGGCTTCGTGTTCCAGTTCCAGGCTTCAATTTCCAATTCCAGGATTCGTGGTCCAGTTCCAGGCTTTGTGTTTCAGTTCCAGGCTTCGTGTTCCAGTTCCAGGCTTCAATTTCCTATTCCAGGCTTCGTGGTCCAGTTCCAGGCTTTGTATTCCAATTCTAGGCTTCGTTTTCCAGTTCCAGGCTACGTTTGCCAGTTCCAGGCTTCGTGTTCCAGTTACAGGCTTTGTCTTCCAGTTCCAGGCTACATGTTCCAATTCCAGGCTTTGTTTTCCAGTTCCAGGCTTCGAGTACCAGTTCCAGGCTTTGTGTTCCAATTCCAGGCTACATATTCCAGTTCCAGGCTACCTGTTCCAGTTCCAGGCTACGAGTTCCAGTTCCAGGCTTCAATTTCCAGTTCCAGGATTCGTAGTCCAGTTCAAGGCTTTGTCTTCCAGTTCCAGGCTTCGTGTTCCAGTTCCAGGCTTCAATTTCCTATTCCAGGCTTCGTGGTCCAGTTCCAGGATTTGTGTTCTAATTCTAGGCTTCGTTTTCTAGTTCCAGGCTACGTTTGCCAATTACAGGCTTCGTGTTCCAGTTACAGGCTTTGTGTTCCAGTTCCAGGCTACATGTTCCAATTCCAGGCTTTGTTTTCCAGTTCCAGGCTTTGAGTTCCAGTTCCAGGCTTTGTGTTCCAATTCCAGGCTACATATTCCAGTTCCAGGGTACCTGTTCCAGTTCCAGGCTTCGTTTTACATTTCCAGACTACATTTTCCAGTTCCTGGCTACGTGTTCCAGTTCCAGGCTTCATTTTGAAGTTCCAGACTACGTTTTCCAGTTCCAGGCTTTGTTTTCCAGTTCCAGGCTTTGTTTTCCAGTTCCAGTCTACATTTTCCAGTTCCTGGCTATGTGTTCCAGTTCCAGGCTTCATTTTCCAGTTCCAGACTACGTTTTCCAGTTCCAGGCTTTGTTTTCCAGTTCCAGGCTACGTTTTACAGTTCCAGGCTACGTTTTCCAGTTCAATGCTACGTGTTCCAGTTCCAGGCTTCAATTTCCAATACCAGGCTTCGTGGTCCATTTCCAGGCTTTGTGTTCCAGTTCCAGGCTTCGTGTTCCAGTTCCAGGCTTCAATTTCCAATCCCAGGCTTCGTGGTCCAGTTCCAGGCTTTGTGTTCCAATTCCAGGCTTCCTGTTCCAGTTCCAGGCTACGTGTTCCAGTTCCAGGCTTCGTTTTCCAGTTCCAGGCTACGTTTTCCAGTTACAGGCTTCGTGTTCCAGTTCCAGGCTTCGTGTTCCAGTTACAGGCTTCGTGGTCCAGTTACAGGCTACATGTTCCAATTCCAGGCTTTGTTTTCCTGTTCCAGTCTTCGAGTTCCAGTTCCAGGCTTTGTGTTCCAATTCCAGGCTTCATGGTCCAGTTCCTGGCTTTGTGTTCCAGTTCCAGGCTTCGTGTTCCAGTTCCAGGCTTCAATTTCCAATTCCAGGATTCGTGGTCCAGTTCCAGGCTTTGTGTTCCAGTTCCAGGCTTCGTGTTCCAGTTCCAGGCTTCAATTTCCTATTCCAGGCTTCGTGGTCCAGTTCCAGGCTTTGTATTCCAATTCTAGGCTTCGTTTTCCAGTTCCAGGCTACGTTTGCCAGTTCCAGGCTACGTGTTCCAGTTCCAGGCTTCGAGTTCCAGTTACAGGCTACGTGTTCCAGTTACAGGCTTTGTCTTCCAGTTCCAGGCTACATGTTCCAGTTCCAGACTTCGAGTTCCAGTTCCAGGCTTTGTGTTTCAATTCCAGGCTACATATTCCAGTTCCAGGCTACCTGTTCCAGTTCCAGGCTACGTTTTACATTTCCGGACTATATTTTCCAGTTCCAGGCTTTGTTTTCCAGTTCCAGGCTACGTTTTACAGTTCCAGGCTTTGTGTTCCAGTTCCAGGCTTCGTGTTCCAGTTCCAGGCTTCAATTTCCAATTCCAGGCTTCGTGGTCCAGTTCCAGGCTTTGTGTTCCAATTCCAGGCTTCGTGTTCCGGTTCCAGGCTACGTGTTCCAGTTCCAGGCTTCGTTTTCCAGTTCCAGGCTACGTTTTCCAGTTACAGGCTTCGTGTTCCAGTTACAGGCTACGTGTTCCAATTCCAGTCTTCGTTTTCCAGTTCCAGGCTTCGTGTTCCAGTTCCAGGCTTTGTTTTCCAGTTACAGGCTTCGTTCTCCAGTTCCAGGCTTCGTGTTCCAATTCCAGTCTTCGTTTCCCAGTTCCAGGCTTCGTGTTCCAGTTCCAGGCTTCATTTTCCAGTTCCAGGCTTCGTGTTCCAGTTCCAGGCTTCAATTTACAATTCCAGGCTTCATGGTCCAGTTCCTGGCTTGGTGTTCCAGTTCCAGGCTTCGTGTTCCAGTTCCAGGCTACGTGTTCCAATTCCAGGCTTTGTTTTCCAGTTCCAGGCTTCGAGTTCCAGTTCCAGGCTTTGTGTTCCAATTCCAGGCTACATATTCCAGTTCCAGGCTACCTGTTCCAGTTCCAGGCTACGTTTTACAGTTCCAGACTACATTTTCCAGTTCCTGGCTACGTGTTCCAGTTCCAGGCTTCATTTTCCAATTCCAGGCTTCGTGTTCCAATTCCAGGCTTTGTTTTCCAGTTCCAGGCTACGTTTTACATTTCCAGGCTTCGTGTTCCAGTTCCAGGCTTCAATTTCCAATTCCAGGCTTCGTGGTCCAGTTCCAGGCTTTCTGTTCCAATTCCAGGCTTCGTGTTCCGGTTCCAGGCTACGTGTTCCAGTTCCAGGCTTCGTTTTCCAGTTCCAGGCTACGTTTTCCAGTTACAGGCTTCGTGTTCCAGTTACAGGCTACGTGTTCCAATTCCAGTCTTCGTTTTCCAGTTCCAGGCTACGTGTTCCAGTTCCAGGCTTCGTTTTCCAGTTCCAGGCTACGTTTTCCAGTTACAGGCTTCGTGTTCCAGTTACAGGCTACGTGTTCCAATTCCAGTCTTCGTTTTCCAGTTCCAGGCTTTGTGTTCCAATTCCAGGCTACATATTCCAGTTCCAGGCTACCTGTTCCAGTTCCAGGCTACGTTTTACAGTTCCAGACTACATTTTCCAGTTCCTGGCTACGTGTTCCAGTTCCAGGCTTCATTTTCCAGTTCCAGACTACGTTTTCCAGTTCCAGGCTTTGTTTTCCAGTTCCAGGCTACGTTTTACGGTTCCAGGCTTTGTGTTCCAGTTCCAGGCTTCGTGTTCCAGTTCCAGGCTTCAATTTGCAATTCCAGGCTTCGTGGTCCAGTTCCAGGCTTTGTGTTCCAATTCCAGGCTTCGTGTTCCGGTTCCAGGCTACGTGTTCCAGTTCCAGGCTTCGTTTTCCAGTTCCAGGCTACGTTTTCCAGTTACAGGCTTCGTGTTCCAGTTACAGGCTACGTGTTCCAGTTACAGGCTTCGTTTTCCAGTTCCAGGCTTCGTTTTCCAGTTCCAGGCTTTGTTTTCCAGTTACAGGCTTCGTTCTCCAGTTCCAGGCTTCGTGTTCCAATTCCAGTCTTCGTTTTCCAGTTCCAGGCTTCGTGTTCCAGTTCCAGGCTTCATTTTCCAGTTCCAGGCTTTGTTTTCCAGTTCCATGCTTCATTTTCCAGTTCCAGGCTTTGTTTTCCAGTTCCAGGCTACATGTTCCAGTTCCAGCTTCGTGTTCCTATTCCAGTCTTCATGTTCCAATTCCAGGCTTCGTTTTCCAGTTCCATGCTACGTGTTCCAGTTCCAGTCTTCGTTTTCCAGTTCCATGCTACGTGTTCCAGTTCCAGGCTTCATCTTCCAGTTCCAGTCTTCGTTTTCCAGTTCCAGGCTTCGTGTTCCAGTTCCAGGCTTCATTTTACAGTTCCAGGCTACGTGTTCCAATTCCAGGCTACGTGTCCATTTCCAGGCTACGTGTTCCAATTCCAGACTTCGTGTTCCAAATCCAGGCTTCATTTTAAAATTCCAGCTTCGTTTTCTTGTTCCATGCTACGTTTTCCAGTTCCAGGCTTCATTTTCCAATTCCAGGCTTCGTGTTCCAATTCCAGGCTTCGTGTTCCAGTTCCAGGCTTCAATTTCCAATTCCAGGATTCGTGGTCCAGTTCCAGGCTTTGTGTTCCAGTTCCAGGCTTCGTGTTCCAGTTCCAGGCTTCATTTTCCTATTCCAGGCTTCGTGGTCCAGTTCCAGGCTTTGTATTCCAATTCTAGGCTTTGTTTTCCAGTTCCAGGCTACGTTTGCCAGTTCCAGGCTACGTTTTCCAGTTACAGGCTTCGTGTTCCAGTTACAGGCTTTGTGTTCCAATTCCAGGCTACATATTCCAGTTCCAGGCTACCTGTTCCAGTTCCAGGCTACGTTTTACAGTTCCAGACTACATTTTCCACTTCCAGGCTTTGTTTTCCAGTTCCAGGCTACGTTTTACAGTTCCAGGCTTCGTGTTCCAGTTCCAGGCTTCAATTTCCAATTCCAGGCTTCGTGGTCCAGTTCCAGGCTTTGTGTTCCAATTCCAGGCTACATATTCCAGTTCCAGGCTACCTGTTCCAGTTCCAGGCTACGTTTTACAGTTCCAGACTACATTTTCCACTTCCAGGCTTTGTTTTCCAGTTCCAGGCTACGTTTTACAGTTCCAGGCTTCGTGTTCCAGTTCCAGGCTTCAATTTCCAATTCCAGGCTTCGTGGTCCAGTTCCAGGCTTTGTGTTCCAATTCCAGGCTTCGTGTTCCGGTTCCAAGCTACGTGTTCCAGTTCCAGGCTTCGTTTTCCAGTTCCAGGCTACGTTTTCCAGTTACAGGCTTCGTGTTCCAGTTACAGGCTACGTGTTCCAGTTACAGGCTTCGTTTTCCAGTTCCAGGCTTCGTTTTCCAGTTCCAGGCTTTGTTTTCCAGTTACAGGCTTCGTTCTCCAGTTCCAGGCTTCGTGTTCCAATTCCAGTCTTCGTTTTCCAGTTCCAGGCTTCGTGTTCCAGTTCCAGGCTTCATTTTCCAGTTCCAGGCTTTGTTTTCCAGTTCCATGCTTCATTTTCCAGTTCCAGGCTTTGTTTTCCAGTTCCAGGCTACATGTTCCAGTTCCAGCTTCGTGTTCCTATTCCAGTCTTCATGTTCCAATTCCAGGCTTCGTTTTCCAGTTCCATGCTACGTGTTCCAGTTCCAGTCTTCGTTTTCCAGTTCCATGCTACGTGTTCCAGTTCCAGGCTTCATCTTCCAGTTCCAGTCTTCGTTTTCCAGTTCCAGGCTTCGTGTTCCAGTTCCAGGCTTCATTTTACAGTTCCAGGCTACGTGTTCCAATTCCAGGCTACGTGTCCATTTCCAGGCTACGTGTTCCAATTCCAGACTTCGTGTTCCAAATCCAGGCTTCATTTTAAAATTCCAGCTTCGTTTTCTTGTTCCATGCTACGTTTTCCAGTTCCAGGCTTCATTTTCCAATTCCAGGCTTCGTGTTCCAATTCCAGGCTTCGTGTTCCAGTTCCAGGCTTCAATTTCCAATTCCAGGATTCGTGGTCCAGTTCCAGGCTTTGTGTTCCAGTTCCAGGCTTCGTGTTCCAGTTCCAGGCTTCATTTTCCTATTCCAGGCTTCGTGGTCCAGTTCCAGGCTTTGTATTCCAATTCTAGGCTTTGTTTTCCAGTTCCAGGCTACGTTTGCCAGTTCCAGGCTACGTTTTCCAGTTACAGGCTTCGTGTTCCAGTTACAGGCTTTGTGTTCCAATTCCAGGCTACATATTCCAGTTCCAGGCTACCTGTTCCAGTTCCAGGCTACGTTTTACAGTTCCAGACTACATTTTCCACTTCCAGGCTTTGTTTTCCAGTTCCAGGCTACGTTTTACAGTTCCAGGCTTCGTGTTCCAGTTCCAGGCTTCAATTTCCAATTCCAGGCTTCGTGGTCCAGTTCCAGGCTTTGTGTTCCAATTCCAGGCTACATATTCCAGTTCCAGGCTACCTGTTCCAGTTCCAGGCTACGTTTTACAGTTCCAGACTACATTTTCCACTTCCAGGCTTTGTTTTCCAGTTCCAGGCTACGTTTTACAGTTCCAGGCTTCGTGTTCCAGTTCCAGGCTTCAATTTCCAATTCCAGGCTTCGTGGTCCAGTTCCAGGCTTTGTGTTCCAATTCCAGGCTTCGTGTTCCGGTTCCAAGCTACGTGTTCCAGTTCCAGGCTTCGTTTTCCAGTTCCAGGCTACGTTTTCCAGTTACAGGCTTCGTGTTCCAGTTACAGGCTACGTGTTCCAATTCCAGTCTTCATTTTCCAGTTCCAGGCTTCGTTTTCCAGTTCCAGGCTTTGTTTGCCAGTTACAGGCTTCGTTCTCCAGTTCCAGGCTTCGTGTTCCAATTCCAGTCTTCGTTTTCCAGTTCCAGGCTTCGTGTTCCAGTTCCAGTCTTCATTTTCCAGTTCCAGGCTTCGTGTTCCAGTTCCAGGCTTCAATTTACAATTCCAGGCTTCATGGTCCAGTTCCTGGCTTTGTGTTCCAGTTCCAGGCTTCGTGTTCCAGTTCCAGGCTTCAATTTCCTATTCCAGGCTTCGTGGTCCAGTTCCAGGCTTTGTGTTCCAGTTCCAGGCTTCAATTTCCTATTCCAGGCTTCGTGGTCCAGTTCCAGGCTTTCTGTTCCAATTCTAGGCTTCGTTTTCCAGTTCCAGGCTACGTTTGCCAGTTACAGGCTTCGTGTTCCAGTTACAGGCTACGTGTTCCAGTTACAGGCTATGTGTTCCAGTTCCAGTTTTCGTTTTCCAGTTCCAGGCTACGTTTTCCAGTTCCAGGCTTCAATTTCCTATTCCAGGCTTCGTGTTCCAGTTACAGGCTTTGTGTTCCAGTTACAGTCTTTGTGTTCCAGTTCCAGGCTACATGTTCCAATTCCAGGCTTTGTTTTCCAGTTCCAGGCTTCGAGTTCTAGTTCCAGGCTTTGTGTTCCAATTCCAGGCTACATATTCCAGTTCCAGGCTACCTGTTCCAGTTCCAGGCTACGTTTTACAGTTCCAGACTACATTTTCCAGTTCCTGGCTACGTGTTCCAGTTCCAGGCTTCATTTTCCAGTTCCAGACTACGTTTTCCAGTTCCAGGCTACATATTCCAGTTCCAGGCTACGTTTTACAGTTCCAGGCTTTGTGTTTCAGTTCCAGGCTTCGTGTTCCAGTTCCAGGCTTCAATTTCCAATTCCAGGCTTCGTGGTCCAGTTCCAGGCTTTGTGTTCCAATTCCAGGCTTCGTGTTCCGGTTCCAGGCTACGTGTTCCAGTTCCAGGCTTCGTTTTCCAGTTCCAGGCTACGTTTTCCAGTTACAGGCTTCGTGTTCCAGTTACAGGCTATGTGTCCCAATTCCAGTCTTCGTTTTCCAGTTCCAGGCTACATGTTCCAGTTCCAGGCTTTGTTTTCCAGTTACAGGCTTCGTTCTCCAGTTCCAGGCTTCGTGTTCCAATTCCAGTCTTCGTTTTCCAGTTCCAGGCTTCGTGTTCCAGTTCCAGGCTTCGTGTTCCAGTTCCAGCCTTCGTTTTCCAGTTCCAGGCTTTTTTTTCCAGTTACAGGCTTCGTTCTCCAGTTCCAGGCTTCGTGTTCCAATTCCAGTCTTCGTTTTCCAGTTCCAGGCTTCGTGTTCCAGTTCCAGGCTTCATTTTCCAGTTCCAGGCTACATGTTCCAGTTCCAGCTTCGTGTTCCTATTCCAGTCTTCGTGTTCCAATTCCAGGCTTCGTTTTCCAGTTCCATGCTACGTGTTCCAGTTCCAGTCTTCGTTTTCCAGTTCCATGCTACGTGTTCCAGTTCCAGTCTTCGTTTTCCAGTTCCAGGCTTCGTGTTCCAGTTCCAGGCTTCATTTTACTGTTCCAGGCTACGTGTTCCAATTCCAGGCTACGTGTCCATTTCCAGGCTACGTGTTCCAATTCCCGACTTCGTGTTCCAAATCCAGGCTTCATTTTAAAATTCCAGCTTCGTTTTCTTGTTCCATGCTACGTTTTCCAGTTCCAGGCTTCATTTTCCAATTCCAGGCTTCGTGTTCCAATTCCAGGCTTCGTGTTCCAGTTCCAGGCTTCAATTTCCAATTCCAGGATTCGTGGTCCAGTTCCAGGCTTTGTGTTCCAGTTCCAGGCTTCGTGTTCCAGTTCCAGGCTTCAATTTCCTATTCCAGGCTTCGTGGTCCAGTTCCAGGCTTTGTATTCCAATTCTAGGCTTCGTTTTCCAGTTCCAGTCTACGTTTGCCAGTTCCAGGCTACGTTTTCCAGTTACAGGCTTCGTGTTCCAGTTACAGGCTTTGTGTTCCAGTTCCAGGCTTCGTGTTCCAGTTACAGGCTACGTGTTCCAGTTACAGGCTTTGTGTTCCAGTTCCAGGCTACATGTTCCAATTCCAGGCTTTGTTTTCCAGTTCCAGGCTTCGAGTTCCAGTTCCAGGCTTTGTGTTCCAAATCCAGGCTACATATTCCAGTTCCAGGCTACCTGTTCCAGTTCCAGGCTACGTTTTACAGTTCCAGACTACATTTTCCAGTTCCAGGCTTTGTTTTCCAGTTCCAGGCTACGTTTTACAGTTCCAGGCTTCGTGTTCCAGTTCCAGGCTTCAATTTCCAATTCCAGGCTTCGTGGTCCAGTTCCAGGCTTTCTGTTCCAATTCCAGGCTTCGTGTTCCGGTTCCAGGCTACGTGTTCCAGTTCCAGGCTTCGTTTTGCAGTTCCAGGCTACGTTTTCCAGTTACAGGCTTCGTGTTCCAGTTACAGGCTACGTGTTCCAATTCCAGTCTTCGTTTTCCAGTTCCAGGCTTCGTTTTCCAGTTCCAGGCTTTGTTTTCCAGTTCCAGGCTACGTTTTACAGTTCCAGGCTTTGTGTTCCAGTTCCAGGCTTCGTGTTCCAGTTCCAGGCTTCAATTTCCAATCCCAGGCTTCGTGGTCCAGTTCCAGGCTTTGTGTTCCAATTCCAGGCTTCCTGTTCCAGTTCCAGGCTACGTGTTCCAGTTCCAGGCTTCGTTTTCCAGTTCCAGGCTACGTTTTCCAGTTACAGGCTTCGTGTTCCAGTTCCAGGCTTCGTGTTCCAGTTACAGGCTTCGTGTTCCAGTTACAGGCTACATGTTCCAATTCCAGGCTTTGTTTTCCTGTTCCAGTCTTCGAGTTCCAGTTCCAGGCTTTGTGTTCCAATTCCAGGCTTCATGGTCCAGTTCCTGGCTTTGTGTTCCAGTTCCAGGCTTCGTGTTACAGTTCCAGGCTTCAATTTCCAATTCCAGGATTCGTGGTCCAGTTCCAGGCTTTGTGTTCCAGTTCCAGGCTTCGTGTTCCAGTTCCAGGCTTCAATTTCCTATTCCAGGCTTCGTGGTCCAGTTCCAGGCTTTGTATTCCAATTCTAGGCTTCGTTTTCCAGTTCCAGGCTACGTTTGCCAGTTCCAGGCTACGTGTTCCAGTTCCAGGCTTCGAGTTCCAGTTACAGGCTACGTGTTCCAGTTACAGGCTTTGTCTTCCAGTTCCAGGCTACATGTTCCAGTTCCAGGCTTCGAGTTCCAGTTCCAGGCTTTGTGTTTCAATTCCAGGCTACATATTCCAGTTCCAGGCTACCTGTTCCAGTTCCAGGCTACGTTTTACATTTCCGGACTATATTTTCCAGTTCCAGGCTTTGTTTTCCAGTTCCAGGCTACGTTTTACAGTTCCAGGCTTTGTGTTCCAGTTCCAGGCTTCGTGTTCCAGTTCCAGGCTTCAATTTCCAATTCCAGGCTTCGTGGTCCAGTTCCAGGCTTTGTGTTCCAATTCCAGGCTTCGTGTTCCGGTTCCAGGCTACGTGTTCCAGTTCCAGGCTTCGTTTTCCAGTTCCAGGCTACGTTTTCCAGTTACAGGCTTCGTGTTCCAGTTACAGGCTACGTGTTCCAATTCCAGTCTTCGTTTTCCAGTTCCAGGCTTCGTGTTCCAGTTCCAGGCTTTGTTTTCCAGTTACAGGCTTCGTTCTCCAGTTCCAGGCTTCGTGTTCCAATTCCAGTCTTCGTTTTCCAGTTCCAGGCTTCGTGTTCCAGTTCCAGGCTTCATTTTCCAGTTCCAGGCTTCGTGTTCCAGTTCCAGGCTTCAATTTACAATTCCAGGCTTCATGGTCCAGTTCCTGGCTTGGTGTTCCAGTTCCAGGCTTCGTGTTCCAGTTCCAGGCTACGTGTTCCAATTCCAGGCTTTGTTTTCCAGTTCCAGGCTTCGAGTTCCAGTTCCAGGCTTTGTGTTCCAATTCCAGGCTACATATTCCAGTTCCAGGCTACCTGTTCCAGTTCCAGGCTACGTTTTACAGTTCCAGACTACATTTTCCAGTTCCTGGCTACGTGTTCCAGTTCCAGGCTTCATTTTCCAATTCCAGGCTTCGTGTTCCAATTCCAGGCTTTGTTTTCCAGTTCCAGGCTACGTTTTACATTTCCAGGCTTCGTGTTCCAGTTCCAGGCTTCAATTTCCAATTCCAGGCTTCGTGGTCCAGTTCCAGGCTTTCTGTTCCAATTCCAGGCTTCGTGTTCCGGTTCCAGGCTACGTGTTCCAGTTCCAGGCTTCGTTTTCCAGTTCCAGGCTACGTTTTCCAGTTACAGGCTTCGTGTTCCAGTTACAGGCTACGTGTTCCAATTCCAGTCTTCGTTTTCCAGTTCCAGGCTACGTGTTCCAGTTCCAGGCTTCGTTTTCCAGTTCCAGGCTACGTTTTCCAGTTACAGGCTTCGTGTTCCAGTTACAGGCTACGTGTTCCAATTCCAGTCTTCGTTTTCCAGTTCCAGGCTTTGTGTTCCAATTCCAGGCTACATATTCCAGTTCCAGGCTACCTGTTCCAGTTCCAGGCTACGTTTTACAGTTCCAGACTACATTTTCCAGTTCCTGGCTACGTGTTCCAGTTCCAGGCTTCATTTTCCAGTTCCAGACTACGTTTTCCAGTTCCAGGCTTTGTTTTCCAGTTCCAGGCTACGTTTTACGGTTCCAGGCTTTGTGTTCCAGTTCCAGGCTTCGTGTTCCAGTTCCAGGCTTCAATTTGCAATTCCAGGCTTCGTGGTCCAGTTCCAGGCTTTGTGTTCCAATTCCAGGCTTCGTGTTCCGGTTCCAGGCTACGTGTTCCAGTTCCAGGCTTCGTTTTCCAGTTCCAGGCTACGTTTTCCAGTTACAGGCTTCGTGTTCCAGTTACAGGCTACGTGTTCCAGTTACAGGCTTCGTTTTCCAGTTCCAGGCTTCGTTTTCCAGTTCCAGGCTTTGTTTTCCAGTTACAGGCTTCGTTCTCCAGTTCCAGGCTTCGTGTTCCAATTCCAGTCTTCGTTTTCCAGTTCCAGGCTTCGTGTTCCAGTTCCAGGCTTCATTTTCCAGTTCCAGGCTTTGTTTTCCAGTTCCATGCTTCATTTTCCAGTTCCAGGCTTTGTTTTCCAGTTCCAGGCTACATGTTCCAGTTCCAGCTTCGTGTTCCTATTCCAGTCTTCATGTTCCAATTCCAGGCTTCGTTTTCCAGTTCCATGCTACGTGTTCCAGTTCCAGTCTTCGTTTTCCAGTTCCATGCTACGTGTTCCAGTTCCAGGCTTCATCTTCCAGTTCCAGTCTTCGTTTTCCAGTTCCAGGCTTCGTGTTCCAGTTCCAGGCTTCATTTTACAGTTCCAGGCTACGTGTTCCAATTCCAGGCTACGTGTCCATTTCCAGGCTACGTGTTCCAATTCCAGACTTCGTGTTCCAAATCCAGGCTTCATTTTAAAATTCCAGCTTCGTTTTCTTGTTCCATGCTACGTTTTCCAGTTCCAGGCTTCATTTTCCAATTCCAGGCTTCGTGTTCCAATTCCAGGCTTCGTGTTCCAGTTCCAGGCTTCAATTTCCAATTCCAGGATTCGTGGTCCAGTTCCAGGCTTTGTATTCCAGTTCCAGGCTTCGTGTTCCAGTTCCAGGCTTCATTTTCCTATTCCAGGCTTCGTGGTCCAGTTCCAGGCTTTGTATTCCAATTCTAGGCTTTGTTTTCCAGTTCCAGGCTACGTTTGCCAGTTCCAGGCTACGTTTTCCAGTTACAGGCTTCGTGTTCCAGTTACAGGCTTTGTGTTCCAGTTCCAGGCTTCGTGTTCCAGTTACAGGCTACGTGTTCCAGTTACAGGCTTTGTGTTCCAGTTCCAGGCTACATGTTCCAATTCCAGGCTTTGTTTTCCAGTTCCAGGCTTCGAGTTCCAGTTCCAGGCTTTGTGTTCCAATTCCAGGCTACATATTCCAGTTCCAGGCTACCTGTTCCAGTTCCAGGCTACGTTTTACAGTTCCAGACTACATTTTCCACTTCCAGGCTTTGTTTTCCAGTTCCAGGCTACGTTTTACAGTTCCAGGCTTCGTGTTCCAGTTCCAGGCTTCAATTTCCAATTCCAGGCTTCGTGGTCCAGTTCCAGGCTTTGTGTTCCAATTCCAGGCTTCGTGTTCCGGTTCCAAGCTACGTGTTCCAGTTCCAGGCTTCGTTTTCCAGTTCCAGGCTACGTTTTCCAGTTACAGGCTTCGTGTTCCAGTTACAGGCTACGTGTTCCAATTCCAGTCTTCGTTTTCCATTTCCAGGCTTCGTTTTCCAGTTCCAGGCTTTGTTTGCCAGTTACAGGCTTCGTTCTCCAGTTCCAGGCTTCGTGTTCCAATTCCAGTCTTCGTTTTCCGGTTCCAAGCTACGTGTTCCAGTTCCAGGCTTCGTTTTCCAGTTCCAGGCTACGTTTTCCAGTTACAGGCTTCGTGTTCCAGTTACAGGCTACGTGTTCCAATTCCAGTCTTCATTTTCCAGTTCCAGGCTTCGTTTTCCAGTTCCAGGCTTTGTTTGCCAGTTACAGGCTTCGTTCTCCAGTTCCAGGCTTCGTGTTCCAATTCCAGTCTTCGTTTTCCAGTTCCAGGCTTCGTGTTCCAGTTCCAGTCTTCATTTTCCAGTTCCAGGCTTCGTGTTCCAGTTCCAGGCTTCAATTTACAATTCCAGGCTTCATGGTCCAGTTCCTGGCTTTGTGTTCCAGTTCCAGGCTTCGTGTTCCAGTTCCAGGCTTCAATTTCCTATTCCAGGCTTCGTGGTCCAGTTCCAGGCTTTGTGTTCCAGTTCCAGGCTTCAATTTCCTATTCCAGGCTTCGTGGTCCAGTTCCAGGCTTTCTGTTCCAATTCTAGGCTTCGTTTTCCAGTTCCAGGCTACGTTTGCCAGTTACAGGCTTCGTGTTCCAGTTACAGGCTACGTGTTCCAGTTACAGGCTATGTGTTCCAGTTCCAGTTTTCGTTTTCCAGTTCCAGGCTACGTTTTCCAGTTCCAGGCTTCAATTTCCTATTCCAGGCTTCGTGTTCCAGTTACAGGCTTTGTGTTCCAGTTACAGTCTTTGTGTTCCAGTTCCAGGCTACATGTTCCAATTCCAGGCTTTGTTTTCCAGTTCCAGGCTTCGAGTTCTAGTTCCAGGCTTTGTGTTCCAATTCCAGGCTACCTGTTCCAGTTCCAGGCTACGTTTTACAGTTCCAGACTACATTTTCCAGTTCCTGGCTACGTGTTCCAGTTCCAGGCTTCATTTTCCAGTTCCAGACTACGTTTTCCAGTTCCAGGCTACATATTCCAGTTCCAGGCTACGTTTTACAGTTCCAGGCTTTGTGTTTCAGTTCCAGGCTTCGTGTTCCAGTTCCAGGCTTCAATTTCCAATTCCAGGCTTCGTGGTCCAGTTCCAGGCTTTGTGTTCCAATTCCAGGCTTCGTGTTCCGGTTCCAGGCTACGTGTTCCAGTTCCAGGCTTCGTTTTCCAGTTCCAGGCTACGTTTTCCAGTTACAGGCTTCGTGTTCCAGTTACAGGCTATGTGTCCCAATTCCAGTCTTCGTTTTCCAGTTCCAGGCTACATGTTCCAGTTCCAGGCTTTGTTTTCCAGTTACAGGCTTCGTTCTCCAGTTCCAGGCTTCGTGTTCCAATTCCAGTCTTCGTTTTCCAGTTCCAGGCTTCGTGTTCCAGTTCCAGGCTTCGTGTTCCAGTTCCAGGCTTCGTTTTCCAGTTCCAGGCTTTTTTTTCCAGTTACAGGCTTCGTTCTCCAGTTCCAGGCTTCGTGTTCCAATTCCAGTCTTCGTTTTCCAGTTCCAGGCTTCGTGTTCCAGTTCCAGGCTTCATTTTCCAGTTCCAGGCTACATGTTCCAGTTCCAGCTTCGTGTTCCTATTCCAGTCTTCGTGTTCCAATTCCAGGCTTCGTTTTCCAGTTCCATGCTACGTGTTCCAGTTCCAGTCTTCGTTTTCCAGTTCCATGCTACGTGTTCCAGTTCCAGTCTTCGTTTTCCAGTTCCAGGCTTCGTGTTCCAGTTCCAGGCTTCATTTTACTGTTCCAGGCTACGTGTTCCAATTCCAGGCTACGTGTCCATTTCCAGGCTACGTGTTCCAATTCCCGACTTCGTGTTCCAAATCCAGGCTTCATTTTAAAATTCCAGCTTCGTTTTCTTGTTCCATGCTACGTTTTCCAGTTCCAGGCTTCATTTTCCAATTCCAGGCTTCGTGTTCCAATTCCAGGCTTCGTGTTCCAGTTCCAGGCTTCAATTTCCAATTCCAGGATTCGTGGTCCAGTTCCAGGCTTTGTGTTCCAGTTCCAGGCTTCGTGTTCCAGTTCCAGGCTTCAATTTCCTATTCCAGGCTTCGTGGTCCAGTTCCAGGCTTTGTATTCCAATTCTAGGCTTCGTTTTCCAGTTCCAGGCTACGTTTGCCAGTTCCAGGCTACGTTTTCCAGTTACAGGCTTCGTGTTCCAGTTACAGGCTTTGTGTTCCAGTTCCAGGCTTCGTGTTCCAGTTACAGGCTACGTGTTCCAGTTACAGGCTTTGTGTTCCAGTTCCAGGCTACATGTTCCAATTCCAGGCTTTGTTTTCCAGTTCCAGGCTTCGAGTTCCAGTTCCAGGCTTTGTGTTCCAAATCCAGGCTACATATTCCAGTTCCAGGCTACCTGTTCCAGTTCCAGGCTACGTTTTACAGTTCCAGACTACATTTTCCAGTTCCAGGCTTTGTTTTCCAGTTCCAGGCTACGTTTTACAGTTCCAGGCTTCGTGTTCCAGTTCCAGGCTTCAATTTCCAATTCCAGGCTTCGTGGTCCAGTTCCAGGCTTTCTGTTCCAATTCCAGGCTTCGTGTTCCGGTTCCAGGCTACGTGTTCCAGTTCCAGGCTTCGTTTTGCAGTTCCAGGCTACGTTTTCCAGTTACAGGCTTCGTGTTCCAGTTACAGGCTACGTGTTCCAATTCCAGTCTTCGTTTTCCAGTTCCAGGCTTCGTTTTCCAGTTCCAGGCTTTGTTTTCCAGTTACAGGCTTCGTTCTCCAGTTCCAGGCTTCGTGTTCCAATTCCAGTCTTCGTTTTCCAGTTCCAGGCTTCGTGTTCCAGTTCCAGTCTTCATTTTCCAGTTCCAGGCTTCGTGTTCCAGTTCCAGGCTTCAATTTACAATTCCAGGCTTCATGGTCCAGTTCCTGGCTTTGTGTTCCAGTTCCAGGCTTCGTGGTCCAGTTCCAGGCTTTGTGTTCCAATTCTAGGCTTCGTTTTCTAGTTCCAGGCTACGTTTGCCAGTTACAGGCTTCGTGTTCCAGTTACAGGCTACGTGTTCCAGTTACAGGCTTTGTGTTCCAGTTCCAGGCTTTGTGTTCCAGTTCCAGGCTACATGTTCCAATTCCAGGCTTTGTTTTCCAGTTCCAGGCTTCGAGTTCCAGTTCCAGGCTTTGTGTTCCAATTCCAGGCTACATATTCCAGATCCAGGCTACCTGTTCCAGTTCCAGGCTACGTTTTACAGTTCCAGACTACATTTTCCAGTTCCTGGCTACGTGTTCCAGTTCCAGGCTTCATTTTCCAGTTCCAGACTACGTTTTCCAGTTCCAGGTTTTGTTTTCCAGTTGCAGGCTACGTTTTCCAGTTACAGGCTTCGTGTTCCAGTTACAGGCTACGTGTTCCAGTTACACGCTTCGTGTTCCAGTTCCAGGCTTCGTGTTCCAATTCCAGGATTTGTTTTCCAGTTACAGGCTTCGTGTTCCAGTTCCAGGCTTTGTGTTCCAGTTCCAGGCTACATGTTCCAATTCCAGGCTTTGTTTTCCAGTTCCAGGCTTCGAGTTCCAGTTCCAGGCTTTGTGTTCCAATTCCAGACTACATGTACCAGTTCCAGGCTTCGTGTTCCAGTTCCAGGCTATGTTTTACAGTTCCAGGCTACGTTTCCAGTTCCAGGCTTCGTGTTCCAATTCCAGGCTTCGTGTTCCAGTTCCAGGCTTCGTGTTCCAATTCCAGTCTTCGTTTTCCAGTTCCAGGCTTCGTGTTCCAGTTCCAGGCTTCATTTTCCAGTTCCAGGCTTCGTGTTCCAATTCCAGGCTTCATTTTCCAGTTCCAGGCTACATGTTCCAGTTCCAGACTACCTGTTCCAGTTCCAGGCTACGTTTTACAGTTCCAGACTACGTTTTCCAGTTCCAGGCTTCGTGTGCCAGTTCCAGGCTTCGTTTTCCAATTCCAGTCTTCGTGTTCCAGTTCCAGGCTTTGTTTTCCAGTTCGAGGCTTTGTTTTCCAGTTCCAGGCTTTGTGTTCCAATTCCAGGCTTTGCGTTCCAATTCCAGGCTTCGTGTTCCAATTCCAGGCTTCGCGTTCCAATTCCAGTCTTCGTGTTCCAGTTCCAGGCTTCGCGTTCCAATTCCAGGCTTTGCATTCCAATTCCAGGCTTCGTGTTGCAATTCCAGGCTTCGCGTTCCAATTACAGGCTTCGTGTTCCAATTCCAGGCTTCGCGTTCCAATTCCAGGCTTCGTTTTCCAGTTCCAGGCTTCGTGTTCCATTTCCAGGCTACGTGTTCCAGTTCCAGGCTTCGTGTTCCTATTGCAGTCTTCGTGTTCCAATTCCAGGCTTCGTTTTCCAGTTCCATGCTACGTGTTCCAGTTCCAGGCTACGGGTTCCAGTTCCAGGCTTCGTTTTCCAATTCCAGGCGTCGTGTTCCATTTCCAGGCTACGTTTTCCAGTTCCAGGCTTTGTGTTCCAATTCCAGTCTTCGTGTTCCAGTTCCAGGCTTTGTTTTCCAGTTCCAGGCTACGTGTTCCATTTCCAGGCTATGTGTTCCAGTTCCAGGCTTTGTGTTCCAATTCCAGGCTTCGTGTTCCAATTCCAGGCTTCGTTTTCCACTTCCAGGCTTCGTTTTCCAGTTCCAGGCTTCGTGTTCCAGTTCCAGGCTTCGTGTTCAAATTCCAGGCTTCGTTTTCCAATTCCAGGCTTCGTGTTCCATTTCCTGGCTTCTTGTTCCAGTTCCAGGCTTCGTGTTCCAATTCCAGGCTTCGTTTTCCAATTCCAGGCTTCGTTTTCCAGTTCCAGGCTACGTTTTCCAGTTCCATGCTTCGTGTTCCAGTTCCAGGCTTTTTTTTCCAATTCCAGGCTACGTTTTCCATTTCCAGGCTTAGTGCTCCAATTCCAGGCTTCGTGTTCCAGTTCCAGGCTTCGTGTTCCAGTTCCATCCTACGTTTTCCAGTTCCAGGCTCAGTGTTCTGATTCCATGCTACGTGTTCCAGTTCCAGGCTTGGTGTTCCAATTCCAGGCTTTGTGTTCTGATTCCAGGATTCGTGTTCCAGTTCCAGGCTTTGTTTTCCAATTCCAGGCTTTGTTTTCCAGTTCCAGGCTTCGAGTTCCAGTTCCAGGCTTTGTTTTCCAATTCCAGGCTTTGTGTTCTGATTCCAGGATTCGTGTTCCAGTTCCAGGCTTCGTGTGCCAGTTCCAGGCTTCGTTTTCCAATTCCAGTCTTCGTGTTCCAGTTCCAGGCTTTGTTTTCTAGTTCCAGGCTTCGTGTTCCAATTCCAGGCTTCGTGTTCCAGTTCCAGGCTTCGTGTTCCAATTCCAGGCTTCGTTTTCCAATTCCAGGCTTTGTGTTCCATTTCCAGGCTTCGTGTTCCAGTTCCAGGCTTCGTGTTCCAATTCCAGGCTTCGTGTTCCAGTTCCAGGCTTTGTTTTCCAATTCCAGGCTTCGTGTTCCAATTCCAGGCTTCGTTTTCCAATTCCAGGCTTTGTGTTCCATTTCCAGGCTTCGTGTTCCAGTTCCAGGCTTCGTGTTCCAATTCCAGGCTTTTTGTTCCAGTTCGAGGCTTTGTTTTCCAGTTCCAGGCATTGTGTTCCAATTCCAGGCTTTGCGTTCCAATTCCAGGCTTCGTGTTCCAATTCCAGGCTTCGCGTTCCAATTCCAGTCTTCGTGTTCCAGTTCCAGGCTTCGCGTTCCAATTCCAGGCTTTGCATTCCAATTCCAGGCTTCGTGTTGCAATTCCAGGCTTCGCGTTCCAATTACAGGCTTCGTGTTCCAATTCCAGGCTTCGCGTTCCAATTCCAGGCTTTGTTTTCCAGTTCCAGGCTTCGTGTTCCATTTCCAGGCTACGTGTTCCAGTTCCAGGCTTCGTGTTCCTATTCCAGTCTTCGTGTTCCAATTCCAGGCTTCGTTTTCCAGTTCCATGCTACGTGTTCCAGTTCCAGGCTACGGGTTCCAGTTCCAGGCTTCGTTTTCCAATTCCAGGCGTCGTGTTCCATTTCCAGGCTACGTTTTCCAGTTCCAGGCTTTGTGTTCCAATTCCAGTCTTCGTGTTCCAGTTCCAGGCTTTGTTTTCCAGTTCCAGGCTACGTGTTCCATTTCCAGGCTATGTGTTCCAGTTCCAGGCTTTGTGTTCCAATTCCAGGCTTCGTGTTCCAATTCCAGGCTTCGTTTTCCAGTTCCAGGCTTCGTTTTCCAGTTCCAGGCTTCGTGTTCCAGTTCCAGGCTTCGTGTTCCAATTCCAGGCTTCGTTTTCCAATTCCAGGCTTCGTGTTCCATTTCCTGGCTTCTTGTTCCAGTTCCAGGCTTCGTGTTCCAATTCCAGGCTTCGTTTTCCAATTCCAGGCTTCGTTTTCCAGTTCCAGGCTACGTTTTCCAGTTCCATGCTTCGTGTTCCAGTTCCAGGCTTTTTTTTCCAATTCCAGGCTACGTTTTCCATTTCCAGGCTTAGTGCTCCAATTCCAGGCTTCGTGTTCCAGTTCCAGGCTTCGTGTTCCAGTTCCATGCAACGTTTTCCAGTTCCAGGCTCAGTGTTCTGATTCCATGCTACGTGTTCCAGTTCCAGGCTTGGTGTTCCAATTCCAGGCTTTGTGTTCTGATTCCAGGATTCGTGTTCCAGTTCCAGGCTTTGTTTTCCAATTCCAGGCTTTGTTTTCCAGTTCCAGGCTTCGAGTTCCAGTTCCAGGCTTTGTTTTCCAATTCCAGGCTTTGTGTTCTGATTCCAGGATTCGTGTTCCAGTTCCAGGCTTTGTTTTCCAATTCCAGGCTTTGTTTTCCAGTTCCAGGATTCGTGTTCCAGTTCCAGGCTTTGTTTTCCAATTCCAGGCTTTGTTTTCCAGTTCCAGGCTTCGTGTTCCTATTCCAGTCTTCGTGTTCCAATTCCAGGCTTCGTTTTCCAGTTCCATGCTACATGTTCCAGTTCCAGGCTACGGGTTCCAGTTCCAGACTTCGTTTTCCAATTCCAGGCGTCGTGTTCCATTTCCAGGCTACGTTTTCCAGTTCCAGGCTTTGTGTTCCACTTCCAGTCTTCGTGTTCCAGTTCCAGGCTTTGTTTTCCAGTTCCAGGCTACGTGTTCCATTTCCAGGCTATGTGTTCCAGTTCCAGGCTTTGTGTTCCAATTCCAGGCTTCGTGTTCCAATTCCAGGCTTCGTTTTCCAGTTCCAGGCTTCGTTTTCCAGTTCCAGGCTTCGTGTTCCAGTTCCAGGCTTCGTGTTCCAATTCCAGGCTTCGTTTTCCAATTCCAGGCTTCGTGTTCCATTTCCTGGCTTCTTGTTCCAGTTCCAGGCTTCGTGTTCCAATTCCAGGCTTCGTTTTCCAATTCCAGGCTTCGTTTTCCAGTTCCAGGCTACGTTTTCCAGTTCCATGCTTCGTGTTCCAGTTCCAGGCTTTTTTTTCCAATTCCAGGCTACGTTTTCCATTTCCAGGCTTAGTGTTCCAATTCCAGGCTTCGTGTTCCAGTTCCAGGCTTCGTGTTCCAGTTCCATCCTACGTTTTCCAGTTCCAGGCTCAGTGTTCTGATTCCATGCTACGTGTTCCAGTTCCAGGCTTGGTGTTCCAGTTCCAGGCTTTGTTTTCCAATTCCAGGCTTTGTTTTCCAGTTCCAGGCTTCGAGTTCCAGTTCCAGGCTTTGTTTTCCAATTCCAGGCTTTGTGTTCTGATTCCAGGATTCGTGTTCCAGTTCCAGGCTTTGTTTTCCAATTCCAGGCTTTGTTTTCCAGTTCCAGGATTCGTGTTCCAGTTCCAGGCTTTGTTTTCCAATTCCAGGCTTTGTTTTCCAGTTCCAGGCTTCGAGTTCCAGTTCCAGGCTTTGTGTTCCAATTCCAGGCTACATGTTCCAGTTCCAGGCTACCTGTTCCAGTTCCAGGCTACGTTTTACAGTTCCAGGCTACGTTTTCCAGTTCCTGGCTACGTGTCCCAGTTCCCGGCTTCGTGTTCCAATTCCAGGCTTTGTTTTCCAGTTCCAGGCTTCGAGTTCCAGTTCCAGGCTTTGTGTTCCAATTCCAGGCTACATGTTCCAGTTCCAGGCTACCTGTTCCAGTTCCAGGATACGTTTTACAGTTCCAGGCTACGTTTTCCAGTTCCTGGCTACGTGTTCCAGTTCCCGGCTTCGTGTTCCAGTTCCAGGCTTCATTGTACAGTTCCAGGCTACGTTTTCCAGTTCCAGGCTTCGTGTTCCAGTTCCCGGCTTTGTGTTCCAATTCCAGGCTTTGTTTTCAAATTCCAGGCTTTGTTCTCCAGTTCCGGGCTTCGTGTTCCAATTCCAGTCTTCGTTTTCCAGTTCCAGGCTTCGTGTTCCAGTTCCAGGCTTCATTTTCCAGTTCCAGGCTTCGTGTTCCAATTCCAGGCTTCGTTTTCCAGTTCCGGGCTTCGTTTTCCAGTTCCAGGCTTCGTGTTCCAGTTCCAGGCTTCGTGTTCCATTTCCAGGCTTCGTTTTCCAATTCCAGGCTTCGTGTTCCAATTCCAGTCTTCGTTTTCCAGTTCCAGGCTTCGTGTTCCAATTCAAGGCTTCATTTTCCAGTTCCAGGCTACATGTTCCAGTTCCAGGCTACGTTTTACAGTTCCAGGCTTCGTGTTCCAGTTCCAGGCTTCGTTTTCCAATTCCAGGCTTCGTGTTCCAGTTCCAGGCTTCGTGTTCCAATTCCAGGCTTCGTGTTCCAGTTCCAGGCTTCGTTTTCCAGTTACAGGCTTCGTGTTCCAGTTACAGGCTATGTGTTCCAGTTCCAGGCTTCGTCTTCCAGTTCCAGGCTTCGTGTTCCAATTCCAGGCTTCGTTTTCCAATTCCAGGCTTCGTGTTCCATTTCCTGGCTTCGTGTTCCAATTCCAGGCTTCGTTTTCCAATTCCAGGCTTCGTTTTCCAGTTCCAGGCTACGTTTTCCAGTTCCATGCTTCGTGTTCCAGTTCCAGGCTTTTTTTTCCAATTCCAGGCTACGTTTTCCATTTCCAGGCTTAGTGTTCCAATTCCAGGCTTCGTGTTCCAGTTCCAGTCTTCGTGTTCCAGTTCCATCCTACGTTTTCCAGTTCCAGGCTCAGTGTTCTGATTCCATGCTACGTGTTCCAGTTCCAGGCTTGGTGTTCCAATTCCAGGCTTTGTGTTCTGATTCCAGGATTCGTGTTCCAGTTCCAGGCTTTGTTTTCCAATTCCAGGCTTTGTTTTCCAGTTCCAGGCTTCGAGTTCCAGTTCCAGGCTTTGTTTTCCTATTCCAGGCTTTGTGTTCTGATTCCAGGATTCGTGTTCCAGTTCCAGGCTTTGTTTTCCAATTCCAGGCTTTGTTTTCCAGTTCCAGGATTCGTGTTCCAGTTCCAGGCTTTGTTTTCCAATTCCAGGCTTTGTTTTCCAGTTCCAGGCTTCGAGTTCCAGTTCCAGGCTTTGTGTTCCAATTCCAGGCTACATGTTCCAGTTCCAGGCTACCTGTTCCAGTTCCAGGCTACGTTTTACAGTTCCAGGCTACGTTTTCCAGTTCCTGGCTACGTGTCCCAGTTCCCGGCTTCGTGTTCCAATTCCAGGCTTTGTTTTCCAGTTCCAGGCTTCGAGTTCCAGTTCCAGGCTTTGTGTTCCAATTCCAGGCTACATGTTCCAGTTCCAGGCTACCTGTTCCAGTTCCAGGCTACGTTTTACAGTTCCAGGCTACGTTTTCCAGTTCCTGGCTACGTGTTCCAGTTCCCGGCTTCGTGTTCCAGTTCCAGGCTTCATTGTACAGTTCCAGGCTACGTTTTCCAGTTCCAGGCTTCGTGTTCCAGTTCCCGGCTTCGTGTTCCAATTCCAGGCTTTGTTTTCAAATTCCAGGCTTTGTTCTCCAGTTCCGGGCTTCGTGTTCCAATTCCAGTCTTCGTTTTCCAGTTCCAGGCTTCGTGTTCCCGTTCCAGGCTTCATTTTCCAGTTCCAGGCTACGTTTTCCAGTTCCATGCTTCGTGTTCCAGTTCCAGGCTTTTTTTTCCAATTCCAGGCTACGTTTTCCATTTCCAGGCTTAGTGTTCCAATTCCAGGCTTCGTGTTCCAGTTCCAGTCTTCGTGTTCCAGTTCCATCCTACGTTTTCCAGTTCCAGGCTCAGTGTTCTGATTCCATGCTACGTGTTCCAGTTCCAGGCTTGGTGTTCCAATTCCAGGCTTTGTGTTCTGATTCCAGGATTCGTGTTCCAGTTCCAGGCTTTGTTTTCCAATTCCAGGCTTTGTTTTCCAGTTCCAGGCTTCGAGTTCCAGTTCCAGGCTTTGTTTTCCTATTCCAGGCTTTGTGTTCTGATTCCAGGATTCGTGTTCCAGTTCCAGGCTTTGTTTTCCAATTCCAGGCTTTGTTTTCCAGTTCCAGGATTCGTGTTCCAGTTCCAGGCTTTGTTTTCCAATTCCAGGCTTTGTTTTCCAGTTCCAGGCTTCGAGTTCCAGTTCCAGGCTTTGTGTTCCAATTCCAGGCTACATGTTCCAGTTCCAGGCTACCTGTTCCAGTTCCAGGCTACGTTTTACAGTTCCAGGCTACGTTTTCCAGTTCCTGGCTACGTGTCCCAGTTCCCGGCTTCGTGTTCCAATTCCAGGCTTTGTTTTCCAGTTCCAGGCTTCGAGTTCCAGTTCCAGGCTTTGTGTTCCAATTCCAGGCTACATGTTCCAGTTCCAGGCTACCTGTTCCAGTTCCAGGCTACGTTTTACAGTTCCAGGCTACGTTTTCCAGTTCCTGGCTACGTGTTCCAGTTCCCGGCTTCGTGTTCCAGTTCCAGGCTTCGTGTTCCAGTTCCCGGCTTCGTGTTCCAATTCCAGGCTTTGTTTTCAAATTCCAGGCTTTGTTCTCCAGTTCCGGGCTTCGTGTTCCAATTCCAGTCTTCGTTTTCCAGTTCCAGGCTTCGTGTTCCCGTTCCAGGCTTCATTTTCCAGTTCCAGGCTTCGTGTTCCAATTCCAGGCTTCGTTTTCCAGTTCCGGGCTTCGTTTTCCAGTTCCAGGCTTTGTTTTCCAGTTCCAGGCTTCGAGTTCCAGTTCCAGGCTTTGTGTTCAATTCCAGGCTTCGTGTTCCAGTTCCAGGCTTCGTGTTCCAATTCCAGGCTTCGTTTTCCAATTCCAGGCTTCGTGTTCCAATTCCAGTCTTCGTTTTCCAGTTCCAGGCTTCGTGTTCCAATTCAAGGCTTCATTTTCCAATTCAAGGCTTCATGTTCCAGTTCCAGGCTACGTTTTACAGTTCCAGGCTTCGTGTTCCAGTTCCAGGCATCGTTTTCCAATTCCAGGCTTCGTGTTCCAATTCCAGGCTTCGTGTTCCAATTCCAGGCTTCGTGTTCCAGTTCCAGGCTTCGTTTTCCAGTTACAGGCTTCGTGTTCCAGTTACAGGCTACGTGTTCCAGTTACACGCTTCGTGTTCCAGTTCCAGGCGTCGTGTTCCAATTCAAGTCTTCGTGTTCCAGTTCCAGGCTTTGTTTTCCAGTTCCAGGCTATGTGCTCCAATTCCAGGCTTTGTTTTCCAGTTCCAGGCTACGTTTTCCAGTTCCATGCTTCGTGTTCCAGTTCCAGGCTTTTTTTTCCAATTCCAGGCTACGTTTTCCAGTTCCAGGCTACGTGTTCCAGTTCCAGGCTTCGTGTTCCAGTTCCATCCTACGTTTTCCAGTTCCAGGCTCAGTGTTCTGATTCCATGCTACGTGTTCCAGTTCCAGGCTTGGTGTTCCAATTCCAGGCTTTGTGTTCTGATTCCAGGATTCGTGTTCCAGTTCCAGGCTTTGTTTTCCAATTCCAGGCTTTGTTTTCCAGTTCCAGGCTTCGAGTTCCAGTTCCAGGCTTTGTTTTCCTATTCCAGGCTTTGTGTTCTGATTCCAGGATTCGTGTTCCAGTTCCAGGCTTTGTTTTCCAATTCCAGGCTTTGTTTTCCAGTTCCAGGATTCGTGTTCCAGTTCCAGGCTTTGTTTTCCAATTCCAGGCTTTGTTTTCCAGTTCCAGGCTTCGAGTTCCAGTTCCAGGCTTTGTGTTCCAATTCCAGGCTACATGTTCCAGTTCCAGGCTACCTGTTCCAGTTCCAGGCTACGTTTTACAGTTCCAGGCTACGTTTTCCAGTTCCTGGCTACGTGTCCCAGTTCCCGGCTTCGTGTTCCAATTCCAGGCTTTGTTTTCCAGTTCCAGGCTTCGAGTTCCAGTTCCAGGCTTTGTGTTCCAATTCCAGGCTACATGTTCCAGTTCCAGGCTACCTGTTCCAGTTCCAGGCTACGTTTTACAGTTCCAGGCTACGTTTTCCAGTTCCTGGCTACGTGTTCCAGTTCCCGGCTTCGTGTTCCAGTTCCAGGCTTCATTGTACAGTTCCAGGCTACGTTTTCCAGTTCCAGGCTTCGTGTTCCAGTTCCCGGCTTCGTGTTCCAATTCCAGGCTTTGTTTTCAAATTCCAGGCTTTGTTCTCCAGTTCCGGGCTTCGTGTTCCAATTCCAGTCTTCGTTTTCCAGTTCCAGGCTTCGTGTTCCCGTTCCAGGCTTCATTTTCCAGTTCCAGGCTACGTTTTCCAGTTCCATGCTTCGTGTTCCAGTTCCAGGCTTTTTTTTCCAATTCCAGGCTACGTTTTCCATTTCCAGGCTTAGTGTTCCAATTCCAGGCTTCGTGTTCCAGTTCCAGTCTTCGTGTTCCAGTTCCATCCTACGTTTTCCAGTTCCAGGCTCAGTGTTCTGATTCCATGCTACGTGTTCCAGTTCCAGGCTTGGTGTTCCAATTCCAGGCTTTGTGTTCTGATTCCAGGATTCGTGTTCCAGTTCCAGGCTTTGTTTTCCAATTCCAGGCTTTGTTTTCCAGTTCCAGGCTTCGAGTTCCAGTTCCAGGCTTTGTTTTCCTATTCCAGGCTTTGTGTTCTGATTCCAGGATTCGTGTTCCAGTTCCAGGCTTTGTTTTCCAATTCCAGGCTTTGTTTTCCAGTTCCAGGATTCGTGTTCCAGTTCCAGGCTTTGTTTTCCAATTCCAGGCTTTGTTTTCCAGTTCCAGGCTTCGAGTTCCAGTTCCAGGCTTTGTGTTCCAATTCCAGGCTACATGTTCCAGTTCCAGGCTACCTGTTCCAGTTCCAGGCTACGTTTTACAGTTCCAGGCTACGTTTTCCAGTTCCTGGCTACGTGTCCCAGTTCCCGGCTTCGTGTTCCAATTCCAGGCTTTGTTTTCCAGTTCCAGGCTTCGAGTTCCAGTTCCAGGCTTTGTGTTCCAATTCCAGGCTACATGTTCCAGTTCCAGGCTACCTGTTCCAGTTCCAGGCTACGTTTTACAGTTCCAGGCTACGTTTTCCAGTTCCTGGCTACGTGTTCCAGTTCCCGGCTTCGTGTTCCAGTTCCAGGCTTCGTGTTCCAGTTCCCGGCTTCGTGTTCCAATTCCAGGCTTTGTTTTCAAATTCCAGGCTTTGTTCTCCAGTTCCGGGCTTCGTGTTCCAATTCCAGTCTTCGTTTTCCAGTTCCAGGCTTCGTGTTCCCGTTCCAGGCTTCATTTTCCAGTTCCAGGCTTCGTGTTCCAATTCCAGGCTTCGTTTTCCAGTTCCGGGCTTCGTTTTCCAGTTCCAGGCTTTGTTTTCCAGTTCCAGGCTTCGAGTTCCAGTTCCAGGCTTTGTGTTCAATTCCAGGCTTCGTGTTCCAGTTCCAGGCTTCGTGTTCCAATTCCAGGCTTCGTTTTCCAATTCCAGGCTTCGTGTTCCAATTCCAGTCTTCGTTTTCCAGTTCCAGGCTTCGTGTTCCAATTCAAGGCTTCATTTTCCAATTCAAGGCTTCATGTTCCAGTTCCAGGCTACGTTTTACAGTTCCAGGCTTCGTGTTCCAGTTCCAGGCATCGTTTTCCAATTCCAGGCTTCGTGTTCCAATTCCAGGCTTCGTGTTCCAATTCCAGGCTTCGTGTTCCAGTTCCAGGCTTCGTTTTCCAGTTACAGGCTTCGTGTTCCAGTTACAGGCTACGTGTTCCAGTTACACGCTTCGTGTTCCAGTTCCAGGCTTCGTGTTCCAATTCCAGGCTTCGTGTTCCAGTTCCAGGCTTTGTTTTCCAGTTCCAGGCTTCGTTTTCCAGTTCCAGGCTCCGTTTTCCAGTTCCTGGCTACGTGTTCCAATTCCAGGCTTTGTTTTCAAATTCCAGGCTTCGTTCTCCAGTTCCAGGCTTCGTGTTCCAATTCCAGTCTTCGTTTTCCAGTTCCAGGCTTCATGTTCCAGTTCCAGGCTTCATTTTCCAGTTCCAGGCTTCGTGTTCCAATTCCAGGCTTCATTTTCCAGTTCCAGGCTACATGTTCCAGTTCCAGACTACCTGTTCCAGTACCAGGCTACATTTTACAGTTCCAGACTACGTTTTCCAGTTCCAGGCTTCGTGTGCCAGTTCCAGGCTTGGTTTTCCAATTCCAGTCTTCGTGTTCCAGTTCCAGGCTTTGTTTTCCAGTTCGAGGCTTTGTTTTCCAGTACCAGGCTATGTTTTCCAGTTACAGGCTTCGTGTTCCAGTTACAGGCTTTGTGTTCCAGTTCCAGGCTTTGTTTTCGTTCCAGGCTTCGAGTTCCAGTTCCAGGCTTTGTTTTCCAATTCCAGGCTTTGTGTTCCAGTTCCAGGCTTCGTGTTCCAGTTCCAGGCTTCAATTTCCTATTCCAGGCTTCGTGGTCCAGTTCCAGGATTTGTGTTCCAATTCTAGGCTTCGTTTTCTAGTTCTAGGCTACGTTTGCCAGTTACAGGCTACGTGTTCCAGTTACAGGCTTTGTGTTCCAGTTCCAGACTTTGTGTTCCAGTTCCAGGCTACATGTTGCAATTCCAGGCTTTGTTTTCCAGTTCCAGGCTTCGAGTTCCAGTTCCAGGCTTTGTGTTCCAATTCCAGGCTACATATTCCAGTTCCAGGCTACCTGTTCCAGTTCCAGGCTACGTTTTACAGTTCCAGACTACATTTTCCTGTTCCTGGCTACGTGTTCCAGTTCCAGGCTTCATTTTCCAGTTCCAGACTACGTTTTCCAGTTCCAGGCTTTGTTTTCCAGCTCCAGGCTTTGTTTTCCAGTTCCAGTCTACATTTTCCAGTTCCTGGCTATGTGTTCCAGTTCCAGGCTTCATTTTCCAGTTCCAGACTACGTTTTCCAGTTCCAGGCTTTGTTTTCCAGTTCCAGGCTACGTTTTACAGTTCCAGGCTACGTTTTACAGTTCAATGCTACGTGTTCCAGTTCCAGGCTTCAATTTCCAATTCCAGGCTTCGTGGTCCAGTTCCAGGCTTTGTGTTCCAGTTCCAGGCTTCGTGTTCCAGTTCCAGGCTTCAATTTCCAATCCCAGGCTTCGTGGTCCAGTTCCAGGCTTTGTGTTCCAATTCCAGGCTTCGTGTTCCAGTTCCAGGCTACGTGTTCCAGTTCCAGGCTTCGTTTTCCAGTTCCAGGCTACGTTTTCCAGTTACAGGCTTCGTGTTCCAGTTACAGGCTACGTGTTCCAGTTCCAGGCTTCGAGTTCCAGTTCCAGGCTTTGTGTTCCAATTCCAGGCTTCATTTTCCAATTCCCGGCTTCGAGTTCCAGTTCCAGGCTTCAATTTCCAATTCCAGGCTTCATGCTCCAGTTCCTGGCTTTGTGTTCCAGTTCCAGGCTTCGTGTTCCAGTTCCAGGCTTCAATTTCCAATTCCAGGATTCGTGGTCCAGTTCCAGGCTTTGTGTTCCAGTTCCAGGCTTCGTGTTCCAGTTCCAGGCTACGTGTTCCAGTTCCAGGCTTCGTGTTCCAGTTCCAGCCTTCAATTTCCTATTCCAGGCTTCGTGGTCCAGTTCCAGGCTTTGTATTCCAATTCTAGGCTTCGTTTTCCAGTTCCAGGCTACGTTTGCCAGTTCCAGGCTACGTTTTCCAGTTACAGGCTTCGTGTTCCAGTTACAGGCTGTGTCTTCCAGTTCCAGGCTTTGTGTTCCAGTTCCAGTCTTTGAGTTCCAGTTCCAGGCTTTGTGTTCCAATTCCAGGCTACATATTCCAGTTCCAGGCTACCTGTTCCAGTTCCAGGCTACGTTTTACATTTCCGGACTACATTTTCCAGTTCCAGGCTTTGTTTTCCAGTTCCAGGCTACGTTTTACAGTTCCAGGCTTTGTGTTCCAGTTCCAGGCTTCGTGTTCCAGTTCCAGGCTTCAATTTCCAATTCCAGGCTTCGTGCTCCAGTTCCAGGATTTGTTTTCCAGTTCCTGGCTTCGTGGTCCAGTTCCAGGCTTTGCTTTCCAGTTCCAGGCTTCGTGTTCCAGTTCCAGGCTTCGTGTTCCAGTTCCAGGCTTCATTTTACAGTTCCAGGCTACGTGTTCCAATTCCAGGCTACGTGTCCATTTCCAGGCTACGTGTTCCAATTCCAGACTTCGTGTTACAAATCCAGGCTTCGTTTAAAATTCCAGCTTCGTTTTCTTGCTCCATGCTACGTTTTCCAGTTCCAGGCTTCATTTTCCAATTCCAGGCTTCGTGTTCCAATTCCAGGCTTCGTGTTCCAGTTCCAGGCTTCAATTTCCAATTCCAGGATTCGTGGTCCAGTTCCAGGCTTTGTGTTCCAGTTCCAGGCTTCGTGTTCCAGTTCCAGGCTTCAATTTCCAATTCCAGGCTTTGTTTTCCAGTTCCAGCCTTTGTGTTCCAATTCTAGGCTTCGTTTTCCAGTTCCAGGCTACGTTTGCCAGATCCAGGCTACGTTTTCCAGTTACAGGCTTCGTGTTCCAATTCCAGGCTACATATTCCAGTTCCAGGCTACCTGTTCCAGTTCCAGACTACGTTTTACAGTTCCAGACTACATTTTCCAGTTCCATGCTACGTGTTCCAGTTCCAGGCTTCATCTTCCAGTTCCAGTCTTCGTTTTCCAGTTCCAGGCTTCGTTTTCCAGTTCCAGGCTTCATTTTCCAATTCCTGGCTTCGTGTTCCAATTCCAGGCTTCATGTTCCAATTCCATGCTTCGTGTTCCAGTTGCAGGCTTCGTGTTCCAATTCCAGACTTCGTGTTCCAATTCCAGGCTTCGTGTTTCAGTTCCAGGCTTCATTTTCCAGTTCCAGGCTACAAGCTCCAGTTCCAGGCTTCGTTTTAAAATTCCAGCTTCGTTTTCCAGTTCCATGCTACGTGTTCCAGTTCCAGGCTTCAATTTCCAATTCCAGGCTTCGTGGTCCAGTTCCAGGCTTTGTGTTCCAGTTCCAGGCTTCGTGTTCCAGTTCCAGGCTTCAATTTCCAATTCCAGGCTTCGTGGTCCAGTTCCAGGCTTTGTGTTCCAGTTCCAGGCTTCGTGTTCCAGTTCCAGGCTTCAATTTCCAATTCCAGGCTTCGTGTTCCAGTTCCAGGCTTCAATTTCCAATTCCAGGCTTTGTGTTCCAGTTCCAGGCTTTGTGTTCCAATTCCAGGCTTCGTGTTGCTGTTCCAGGCTACGTGTTCCAGTTCCAGGCTACGTTTTCCAGTTACAGGCTACGTGTTCCAGTTACAGGCTTTGTGTTCCAGTTCCAGGCTGCATGTTCCAATTCCAGGCTTTGTTTTCCTGTTCCAGGCTTCGAGTTCCAGTTCCAGGCTTTGTGTTCCAATTCCAGGCTTCATTTTCCAATTCCCGGCTTCGAGTTCCAGTTCCACGCTTCAATTTCCAATTCCAGGCTTCATGGTCCAGTTCCTGGCTTTGTGTTCCAGTTCCAGGCTTCGTGTTCCAGTTCCAGGCTTCAATTTCCAATTCCAGGATTTGTGGTCCAGTTCCAGACTTTGTGATCCAGTTCCAGGCTTCGTGTTCCAGTTCCAGGCTTCAATTTCCAATTCCAGGCTTCGTGGTCCAGTTCCAGGCTTTGTATTCCAATTCTAGGCTTCGTTTTCCAGTTCCAGGCTACGTTTGCCAGTTCCAGGCTACGTTTTCCAGTTACAGGCTTCGTGTTCCAGTTACAGGCTTCGTGTTCCAGTTCCAGGCTACATGTTCCAATTCCAGGCTTTGTTTTCCAGTTCCAGGCTTCGAGTTCCAGTTCCAGGCTTTGTGTTCCAATTCAAGGCTACATATTCCAGTTCCAGGCTACCTGTTCCAGTTCCAGGCTACGTTTTACAGTTCCAGACTACATTTTCCAGTTCCAGGCTTTGTTTTCCAGTTCCAGGCTACGTTTTACAGTTCCAGGCTTTGTGTTCCAGTTCCAGGCTTCGTGTTCCAGTTCCAGGCTTCAATTTCCAATCCCAGGCTTCGTGGTCCAGTTCCAGGCTTTCTGTTCCAATTCCAGGCTTCGTGTTCCGGTTCCAGGCTACGTGTTCCAATTCCAGTCTTCGTTTTCCAGTTCCAGGCTTCGTTTTCCAGTTCCAGGCTTTGTTTTCCAGTTACAGGCTTCGTTCTCCAGTTCCAGGCTTCGTGTTCCAATTCCAGTCTTCGTTTTCAAGTTCCAGGCTTCGTGTTCCAGTTCCAGGCTTCATTTTCCAGTTCCAGGCTTCGTGTTCCAGTTCCAGGCTTCAATTTACAATTCCAGGCTTCATGGTCCAGTTCCTGGCTTTGTGTTCCAGTTCCAGGCTTCGTGTTCCAGTTCCAGGCTTCAATTTCCAATTCCAGGATTCGTGATCCAGTTCCAGGCTTTGTGTTCCAGTTCCAGGCTTCGTGTTCCAGTTCCAGGCTTCAATTTCCTATTCCAGGCTTCGTGGTCCAGTTCCAGGCTTTGTGTTCCAATTCTAGGCTTCGTTTTCCAGTTCCAGGCTACGTTTGCCAGTTACAGGCTTCGTGTTCCAGTTACAGGCTACGTGTTCCAGTTACAGGCTTTGTGTTCCAGTTCCAGTTTTCGTTTTCCAGTTCCAGGCTACGTTTTCCAGTTACAGGCTTCGTGTTCCAGTTACAGGCTTCGTGTTCCAGTTACAGGCTTTGTGTTCCAGTTCCAGGCTACATTTTCCAGTTACAGGCTTCGTGTTCCAGTTACAGGCTTTGTGTTCCAATTCCAGGCTTTGTTTTCCAGTTCGAGGCTTTGAGTTCCAGTTCCAGGCTTTGTGTTCCAATTCCAGGCTACATTTTCCAGTTCCAGGCTACCTGTTCCAGTTCCAGGCTACGTTTTACAGTTCCAGACTACGTTTTCCAGTTCCTGGCTACGTGTTCCAGTTCCAGGCTTCATTTTCCAGTTCCAGACTACGTTTTCCAGTTCCAGGCTTTGTTTTCCAGTTCCAGGCTACGTTTTACAGTTCCAGGCTTTGTGTTCCAGTTCCAGGCTTCGTGTTCCAGTTCCAGGCTTCAATTTCCAATTCCAGGCTTCGTGGTCCATTTCCAGGCTTTCTGTTCCAATTCCAGGCTTCGTGTTCCGGTTCCAGGCTACGTGTTCCAGTTCCAGGCTTCGTTTTCCAGTTCCAGGCTACGTTTTCCAGTTACAGGCTTCGTGTTCCAGTTACAGGCTACGTGTTCCAATTCCAGTCTTCGTTTTCCAGTTCCAGGCTTCGTTTTCCAGTTCCAGGCTTTGTTTTCCAGTTACAGGCTTCGTTCTCCAGTTCCAGGCTTCGTGTTCCAATTCCAGTCTTCGTTTTCCAGTTCCAGGCTTCGTGTTCCAGTTCCAGGCTTCATTTTCCAGTTCCAGGCTTCGTGTTCCAGTTCCAGGCTTCATTTTCCAGTTCCAGGCTACAAGCTCCAGTTCCAGGCTTCATGTTCCTATTCCAGTCTTCGTGTTCCAATTCCAGGCTTCGTTTTCCAGTTCCATGCTACGTGTTCCAGTTCCAGTCTTCGTTTTCCAGTTCCATGCTACGTGTTCCAGTTCCAGGCTTCATCTTCCAGTTCCAGTCTTTGTTTTCCAGTTCCAGGCTTCGTGTTCCAGTTCCAGGCTCCATTTTCCAATTCCAGGCTACGTGTTCCAATTCCAGGCTATGTGTCCATTTCCAGGCTACGTGTTCCAATTCCAGACTTCGTGTTCCAAATCCAGGCTTCGTTTTAAAATTCCAGCTTCGTTTTCTTGTTCCATGCTACGTTTTCCAGTTCCAGGCTTCATTTTCCAATTCCAGGCTTCGTGTTCCAATTCCAGGCTTCGTGTTCCAGTTCCAGGCTTCGTGTTCCAGTTCCAGGCTTCATTTTCCAATTCCAGGCTTCGTTGTCCAGTTCCAGGCTTTGTGTTCCAGTTCCAGGCTTCGTTTTCCAGTTCCAGGCTATGTTTTCCAGTTACAGGCTTCGTGTTCCAGTTCCAGGCTACGTTTTCCAGTTACAGGCTTCGTGTTCCAGTTACAGGCTTCGTGTTCCAGTTACAGGCTTCGTGTTCCAGTTACATGCTACGTGTTCCAGTTCCAGGCTACCTGTTCCAATTCCAGGCTTTGTTTTCCAGTTCCAGGCTTCGATTTCCAGTTCCAGGGTTTGTGTTCCAATTCCAGGCTACATATTCCAGTTCCAGGCTACCTGTTCCAGTTCCAGACTACGTTTCACAGTTCCAGAATACATTTTCCAGTTCCATGCTACGTGTTCCAGTTCCAGGCTTCATCTTCCAGTTCCAGTCTTCGTTTTCCAGTTCCAGGCTTTGTTTTCCAGTTCCAGGCTTCATTTTCCAATTCCTGGCTTCGTGTTCCAATTCCAGGCTTCATGTTCCAGTTCCAAGAATCGTGTTCCTATTCCAGTCTTCGTGTTCCAATTCCATGCTTCGTGTTCCAGTTGCAGGCGTCGTGTTCCAATTCCAGACATCGTGTTCCAATTCCAGGCTTCGTGTTCCAGTTACAGGCTTCGTGTTCCAGTTACAGGCTTCGTGTTCCAGTTCCAGGCTACATGTTCCAATTCCAGGCTTTGTTTTCCAGTTCCAGGCTTCGAGTTCCAGTTCCAGGCTTTGTGTTCCAATTCAAGGCTACATATTCCAGTTCCAGGCTACCTGTTCCAGTTCCAGGCTACGTTTTACAGTTCCAGACTACATTTTCCAGTTCCAGGCTTTGTTTTCCAGTTCCAGGCTACGTTTTACAGTTCCAGGCTTTGTGTTCCAGTTCCAGGCTTCGTGTTCCAGTTCCAGGCTTCAATTTCCAATCCCAGGCTTCGTGGTCCAGTTACAGGCTTTCTGTTCCAATTCCAGGCTTCGTGTTCCGGTTCCAGGCTACGTGTTCCAGTTCCAGGCTTCGTTTTCCAGTTCCAGGCTACGTTTTCCAGTTACAGGCTTCGTGTTCCAGTTACAGGCTACGTGTTCCAATTCCAGTCTTCGTTTTCCAGTTCCAGGCTTCGTTTTCCAGTTCCAGGCTTTGTTTTCCAGTTACAGACTTCGTTCTCCAGTTCCAGGCTTCGTGTTCCAATTCCAGTCTTCGTTTTCCAGTTCCAGGCTTCGTGTTCCAGTTCCAGGCTTCATTTTCCAGTTCCAGGCTTCATGTTCCAGTTCCAGGCTTCAATTTACAATTCCAGGCTTCATGGTCCAGTTCCTGGCTTTGTGTTCCAGTTCCAGGCTTCGTGTTCCAGTTCCAGGCTTCAATTTCCAATTCCAGGATTCGTGGTCCAGTTCCAGGCTTTGTGTTCCAGTTCCAGGCTTCGTGTTCCAGTTCCAGGCTTCAATTTCCTATTCCAGGCTTCGTGGTCCAGTTCCAGGCTTTGTGTTCCAATTCTAGGCTTCGTTTTCCAGTTCCAGGCTACGTTTGCCAGTTACAGGCTTCGTGTTCCAGTTACAGGCTACGTGTTCCAGTTACAGGCTTTGTGTTCCAGTTCCAGTTTTCTTTTTCCAGTTCCAGGCTATGTTTTCCAGTTACAGGCTTCGTGTTCCAGTTACAGGCTTCGTGTTCCAGTTACAGGCTTTGTGTTCCAGTTCCAGGCTACATTTTCCAGTTACAGGCTTCGTGTTCCAGTTACAGGCTTTGTGTTCCAATTCCAGGCTTTGTTTTCCAGTTCGAGGCTTCGAGTTCCAGTTCCAGGCTTTGTGTTCCAATTCCAGGCTACATTTTCCAGTTCCAGGCTACCTGTTCCAGTTCCAGGCTACGTTTTACAGTTCCAGACTACATTTTCTAGTTCCTGGCTACGTGTTCCAGTTCCAGGCTTCGTTTTCCAGTTCCAGGCTACGTTTTCCAGTTACAGGCTTCGTGTTCCAGTTACAGGCTACGTGTTCCAATTCCAGTCTTCGTTTTCCAGTTCCAGGCTTCGTTTTCCAGTTCCAGGCTTTGTTTTCCAGTTACAGGCTTCGTTCTCCAGTTCCAGGCTTCGTGTTCCAATTCCAGTCTTCGTTTTCCAGTTCCAGGCTTCGTGTTCCAGTTCCAGGCTTCATTTTCCAGTTCCAGGCTTCGTGTTCCAGTTCCAGGCTTCATTTTCCAGTTCCAGGCTACAAGCTCCAGTTCCAGGCTTCATGTTCCTATTCCAGTCTTCGTGTTCCAATTCCAGGCTTCGTTTTCCAGTTCCATGCTACGTGTTCCAGTTCCAGTCTTCGTTTTCCAGTTCCATGCTACGTGTTCCAGTTCCAGGCTTCATCTTCCAGTTCCAGTCTTTGTTTTCCAGTTCCAGGCTTCGTGTTCCAGTTCCAGGCTCCATTTTCCAATTCCAGGCTACGTGTTCCAATTCCAGGCTATGTGTCCATTTCCAGGCTACGTGTTCCAATTCCAGACTTCGTGTTCCAAATCCAGGCTTCGTTTTAAAATTCCAGCTTCGTTTTCTTGTTCCATGCTACGTTTTCCAGTTCCAGGCTTCATTTTCCAATTCCAGGCTTCGTGTTCCAATTCCAGGCTTCGTGTTCCAGTTCCAGGCTTCGTGTTCCAGTTCCAGGCTTCATTTTCCAATTCCAGGCTTCGTTGTCCAGTTCCAGGCTTTGTGTTCCAGTTCCAGGCTTCGTTTTCCAGTTCCAGGCTATGTTTTCCAGTTACAGGCTTCGTGTTCCAGTTCCAGGCTACGTTTTCCAGTTACAGGCTTCGTGTTCCAGTTACAGGCTTCGTGTTCCAGTTACAGGCTTCGTGTTCCAGTTACATGCTACGTGTTCCAGTTCCAGGCTACCTGTTCCAATTCCAGGCTTTGTTTTCCAGTTCCAGGCTTCGATTTCCAGTTCCAGGGTTTGTGTTCCAATTCCAGGCTACATATTCCAGTTCCAGGCTACCTGTTCCAGTTCCAGACTACGTTTCACAGTTCCAGAATACATTTTCCAGTTCCATGCTACGTGTTCCAGTTCCAGGCTTCATCTTCCAGTTCCAGTCTTCGTTTTCCAGTTCCAGGCTTTGTTTTCCAGTTCCAGGCTTCATTTTCCAATTCCTGGCTTCGTGTTCCAATTCCAGGCTTCATGTTCCAGTTCCAAGAATCGTGTTCCTATTCCAGTCTTCGTGTTCCAATTCCATGCTTCGTGTTCCAGTTGCAGGCGTCGTGTTCCAATTCCAGACATCGTGTTCCAATTCCAGGCTTCGTGTTCCAGTTACAGGCTTCGTGTTCCAGTTACAGGCTTCGTGTTCCAGTTCCAGGCTACATGTTCCAATTCCAGGCTTTGTTTTCCAGTTCCAGGCTTCGAGTTCCAGTTCCAGGCTTTGTGTTCCAATTCAAGGCTACATATTCCAGTTCCAGGCTACCTGTTCCAGTTCCAGGCTACGTTTTACAGTTCCAGACTACATTTTCCAGTTCCAGGCTTTGTTTTCCAGTTCCAGGCTACGTTTTACAGTTCCAGGCTTTGTGTTCCAGTTCCAGGCTTCGTGTTCCAGTTCCAGGCTTCAATTTCCAATCCCAGGCTTCGTGGTCCAGTTACAGGCTTTCTGTTCCAATTCCAGGCTTCGTGTTCCGGTTCCAGGCTACGTGTTCCAGTTCCAGGCTTCGTTTTCCAGTTCCAGGCTACGTTTTCCAGTTACAGGCTTCGTGTTCCAGTTACAGGCTACGTGTTCCAATTCCAGTCTTCGTTTTCCAGTTCCAGGCTTCGTTTTCCAGTTCCAGGCTTTGTTTTCCAGTTACAGACTTCGTTCTCCAGTTCCAGGCTTCGTGTTCCAATTCCAGTCTTCGTTTTCCAGTTCCAGGCTTCGTGTTCCAGTTCCAGGCTTCATTTTCCAGTTCCAGGCTTCATGTTCCAGTTCCAGGCTTCAATTTACAATTCCAGGCTTCATGGTCCAGTTCCTGGCTTTGTGTTCCAGTTCCAGGCTTCGTGTTCCAGTTCCAGGCTTCAATTTCCAATTCCAGGATTCGTGGTCCAGTTCCAGGCTTTGTGTTCCAGTTCCAGGCTTCGTGTTCCAGTTCCAGGCTTCAATTTCCTATTCCAGGCTTCGTGGTCCAGTTCCAGGCTTTGTGTTCCAATTCTAGGCTTCGTTTTCCAGTTCCAGGCTACGTTTGCCAGTTACAGGCTTCGTGTTCCAGTTACAGGCTACGTGTTCCAGTTACAGGCTTTGTGTTCCAGTTCCAGTTTTCTTTTTCCAGTTCCAGGCTATGTTTTCCAGTTACAGGCTTCGTGTTCCAGTTACAGGCTTCGTGTTCCAGTTACAGGCTTTGTGTTCCAGTTCCAGGCTACATTTTCCAGTTACAGGCTTCGTGTTCCAGTTACAGGCTTTGTGTTCCAATTCCAGGCTTTGTTTTCCAGTTCGAGGCTTCGAGTTCCAGTTCCAGGCTTTGTGTTCCAATTCCAGGCTACATTTTCCAGTTCCAGGCTACCTGTTCCAGTTCCAGGCTACGTTTTACAGTTCCAGACTACATTTTCTAGTTCCTGGCTACGTGTTCCAGTTCCAGTCTTCATTTTCCAGTTCCAGACAACGTTTTCCAGTTCCAGGCTTTGTTTTCCAGTTCCAGGCTACGTTTTACAGTTCCAGGCTTTGTGTTCCAGTTCCAGGCTTCGTGTTCCAGTTCCAGGCTTCAATTTCCAATTCCAGGCTTCGTGGTCCAGTTCCAGGCTTTGTGTTCCAATTCCAGGCTTCGTGTTCCGGTTCCAGGCTACGTGTTCCAGTTACAGGCTTCGTGTTCCAGTTACAGGCTACGTGTTCCAATTCCAGTCTTCGTTTTCCAGTTCCAGGTTTCGTTTTCCAGTTCCAGGCTTTGTTTTCCAGTTACAGGCTTCGTTCTCCAGTTCCAGGCTTCGTGTTCCAATTCCAGTCTTCGTTTTCCAGTTCCAGGCTTCGTGTTCCAGTTCCAGGCTTCATTTTCCAGTTCCAGGCTTCGTGTTCCAGTTCCAGGCTTCATTTTCCAGTTCCAGGCTACAAGCTCCAGTTCCAGGCTTCGTGTTCCTATTCCAGTCTTCGTGTTCCAGTTCCAGGCTTCATTTTCCAATTCCAGGCTTCGTTGTCCAGTTCCAGGCTTTGTGTTCCAGTTCCAGGCTTCGTTTTCCAGTTCCAGGCTATGTTTTCCAGTTACAGGCTTCGTGTTCCAGTTCCAGGCTACGTTTTCCAGTTACAGGCTTCGTGTTCCAGTTACAGGCTTCGTGTTCCAGTTACAGGCTTCGTGTTCCAGTTACATGCTACGTGTTCCAGTTCCAGGCTACCTGTTCCAATTCCAGGCTTTGTTTTCCAGTTCCAGGCTTCGATTTCCAGTTCCAGGGTTTGTGTTCCAATTCCAGGCTACATATTCCAGTTCCAGGCTACCTGTTCCATTTCCAGACTACGTTTCACAGTTCCAGAATACATTTTCCAGTTCCATGCTACGTGTTCCAGTTCCAGGCTTCATCTTCCAGTTCCAGTCTTCGTTTTCCAGTTCCAGGCTTTGTTTTCCAGTTCCAGGCTTCATTTTCCAATTCCTGGCTTCGTGTTCCTATTCCAGTCTTCGTGTTCCAATTCCATGCTTCGTGTTCCAGTTGCAGGCGTCGTGTTCCAATTCCAGACATCGTGTTCCAATTCCAGGCTTCGTGTTCGAGTTCCAGGCTTCATTTTCCAGTTCCAGGCTACAAGCTCCAGTTCCAGGCTTCGTTTTCAAATTCCAGCTTCGTGTTCCGGTTCCAGGCTACGTGTTCCAGTTCCAGGCTTCGTTTTCCAGTTCCAGGCTACGTTTTACAGTTCCAGGCTTTGTGTTCCAGTTCCAGGCTTCGTGTTCCAGTTCCAGGCTTCAATTTCCAATTCCAGGCTTCGTGGTCCAGTTCCAGGCTTTGTGTTCCAATTCCAGGCTTCGTGTTCCGGTTCCAGGCTACGTGTTCCAGTTCCAGTCTTCGTTTTCCAGTTCCAGGCTACGTTTTCCAGTTACAGGCTTCGTGTTCCAGTTCCAGGCTACGTTTTCCAGTTCCAGGCTTCGTGTTCCAGTTCCAGGCTACGTGTTCCAATTCCAGGCTTTGTGTTCCAATTCCAGGGTTTGTTTTCCAGTTCCAGGCTTCGTTTTCCAGTTCCAGGCTTCGTTTTCCAGTTCCAGGCTTCGTTTTCCAGTTCCAGGCTACGTTTTCCAGTTACAGGCTTCGTGTTCCAGTTCCA
This sequence comes from Hypanus sabinus, assembly GCF_030144855.1. NCBI lineage: Eukaryota > Metazoa > Chordata > Chondrichthyes > Myliobatiformes > Dasyatidae > Hypanus > Hypanus sabinus. The sequence goes on along the minus strand of NC_082722.1, from coordinate 17,810,699 downwards.
GGCTTCGTGTTCCAGTTCCAGGCTTCAATTTCCAATTCCAGGCTTCGTGGTCCAGTTCCAAGCTTTGTGTTCCAATTCCAGGCTTCGTGTTCCGGTTCCAGGCTACGTGTTCCAGTTCCAGTTTTCGTTTTCCAGTTCCAGGCTACGTTTTCCAGTTACAGGCTTCGTGTTCCAGTTACAGGCTTCGTGTTCCAGTTACAGGCTTTGTGTTCCAGTTCCAGGCTACATTTTCCAGTTACAGGCTTCGTGTTCCAGTTACAGGCTTCGTGTTCCAGTTACAGGCTTTGTGTTCCAGTTCCAGGCTTTGCTTTCCAGTTCCAGGCTACGTTTTACAGTTCCAGGCTTTGTGTTCCAGTTCCAGGCTTCGTGTTCCAGTTCCAAGCTTCAATTTCCAATTCCAGGCTTCGTGGTCCAGTTCCAGGCTTTGTGTTCCAATTCCAGGCTTCGTGTTCCGGTTCCAGGCTACGTGTTCCAGTTCCAGTCTTCGTTTTCCAGTTCCAGGCTACGTTTTCCAGTTACAGGCTTCGTGTTCCAGTTCCAGGCTACGTTTTCCAGTTCCAGGCTTCGTGTTCCCGTTCCAGGCTACGTGTTCCAATTCCAGGCTTTGTGTTCCAATTCCAGGGTTTGTTTTCCAGTTCCAGGCTTCGTGTTCCAGTTCCAGGCTTCGTTTTCCAGTTCCAGGCTTCGTTTTCCAGTTCCAGGCTACGTTTTCCAGTTCCAGGCTTCGTTTTCCAGTTCCAGGCTTCGTTTTCCAGTTACAGGCTTCGTGTTCCAGTTACAGGCTACGTGTTCCAATTCCAGTCTTCGTTTTCCAGTTCCAGGCTACGTTTTCCAGTTACAGGCTTCGTGTTCCAGTTCCAGGCTTCGTGTTCCAGTTCCAGGCTTCAATTTCCAATTCTAGGCTTCGTGGTCCAGTTCCAGGCTTTGTGTTCCAATTCCAGGCTTCGTGTTCCGGTTCCAGGCTACGTGTTCCAGTTCCAGTTTTCGTTTTCCAGTTCCAGGCTACGTTTTCCAGTTACAGGCTTCGTGTTCCAGTTACAGGCTTCGTGTTCCAGTTACAGGCTTTGTGTTCCAGTTCCAGGCTACATTTTCCAGTTACAGGCTTCGTGTTCCAGTTACAGGCTTCGTGTTCCAGTTACAGGCTTTGTGTTCCAGTTCCAGGCTTTGTTTTCCAGTTCCAGGCTACGTTTTACAGTTCCAGGCTTTGTGTTCCAGTTCCAGGCTTCGTGTTCCAGTTCCAGGCTTCAATTTCCAATTCCAGGCTTCGTGGTCCAGTTCCAGGCTTTGTGTTACAATTCCAGGCTTCGTGTTCTGGTTCCAGGCTACGTGTTCCAGTTCCAGGCTTCGTTTTCCAGTTCCAGGCTACGTTTCCAGTTACAGGCTTCGTGTTCCAGTTACAGGCTACGTGTTCCAATTCCAGTCTTCGTTTTCCAGTTCCAGGCTTCGTTTTCCAGTTCCAGGCTTTGTTTTCCAGTTACAGGCTTCGTTCTCCAGTTCCAGGCTTCGTGTTCCAATTCCAGTCTTCGTTTTCCAGTTCCAGGCTTCGTGTTCCAGTTCCAGGCTTCATTTTCCAGTTCCAGGCTTCGTGTTCCAGTTCCAGGCTTCATTTTCCAGTTCCAGGCTACAAGCTCCAGTTCCAGGCTTCGTGTTCCTATTCCAGTCTTCGTGTTCCAATTGCAGGCTTCGTTTTCCAGTTCCATGCTACGTGTTCCAGTTCCAGGCTTTGTGTTCCAGTTCCAGGCTTCGTGTTCCAGTTCCAGGCTTCAATTTCCAATTCCAGGCTTCGTGGTCCAGTTCCAGGCTTTGTGTTCCAATTCCAGGCTTCGTGTTCCGGTTCCAGGCTTCGTGTTCCTATTCCAGTCTTCGTGTTCCAATTGCAGGCTTCGTTTTCCAGTTCCATGCTACGTGTTCCAGTTCCAGGCTTTGTGTTCCAGTTCCAGGCTTCGTGTTCCAGTTCCAGGCTTCAATTTCCAATTCCAGGCTTCGTGGTCCAGTTCCAGGCTTTGTGTTCCAATTCCAGGCTTCGTGTTCCGGTTCCAGGCTACGTGTTCCAGTTCCAGGCTTCGTTTTCCAGTTCCAGGCTACGTTTTCCAGTTACAGGCTTCGTGTTCCAGTTCCAGGCTTCGTGTTCCAGTTACAGGCTTTGTGTTCCAGTTCCAGGCTACATTTTCCAGTTACAGGCTTCCTGTTCCAGTTACAGGCTTCGTGTTCCAGTTACAGGCTTTGTGTTCCAATTCCAGGCTTTGTTTTCCAGTTCCAGGCTACGTGTTCCAGTTCCAGGCTTCGTGTTCCAGTTCCAGGCTACGTTTTCCAGTTACAGGCTTCGTTTTCCAGTTCCAGGCTACGTTTTCCAGTTACAGCCTTCGTGTTCCAGTTACAGGCTTTGTGTTCCAGTTCCAGGCTACATTTTCCAGTTACAGGCTTCGTGTTCCAGTTACAGGCTTCGTGTTCCAGTTACAGGCTTTGTGTTCCAATTCCAGGCTTTGTTTTCCAGTTCCAGGCTTCGAGTTCCAGTTCCAGGCTTTGTGTTCCAATTCCAGGCTACATATTCCAGTTCCAGGCTACCTGTTCCAGTTCCAGGCTACGTTTTACAGTTCCAGACTACATTTTCCAGTTCCTGGCTACGTGTTCCAGTTCCAGGCTTCATTTTCCAGTTCCGGACTACGTTTTCCAGTTCCAGGCTTTGTTTTCCAGTTCCAGGCTACGTTTTACAGTTCCAGGCTTTGTGTTCCAGTTCCAGGCTTCGTGTTCCAGTTCCAGGCTTCAATTTCCAATTCCAGGCTTCGTGGTCCAGTTCCAGGCTTTGTGTTCCAATTCCAGGCTTCGTTTTCCGGTTCCAGGCTACGTGTTCCAGTTCCAGGCTTCGTTTTCCAGTTCCAGGCTACGTTTTCCAGTTACAGGCTTCGTGTTCCAGTTACAGGCTACGTGTTCCAATTCCAGTCTTCGTTTTCCAGTTCCAGGCTTCGTTTTCCAGTTCCAGGCTTTGTTTTCCAGTTACAGGCTTCGTTCTCCAGTTCCAGGCTTCGTGTTCCAATTCCAGTCTTCGTTTTCCAGTTCCAGGCTTCGTGTTCCAGTTACAGGCTTCGTGTTCCAGTTGCAGGCTTTGTGTTCCAGTTCCAGGCTACATTTTCCAGTTACAGGCTTCGTGTTCCAGTTACAGGCTTCGTGTTCCAGTTACAGGCTTTGTGTTCCAATTCCAGGCTTTGTTTTCCAGTTCCAGGCTTCGAGTTCCAGTTCCAGGCTTTGTGTTCCAATTCCAGGCTACATATTCCAGTTCCAGGCTACCTGTTCCAGTTCCAGGCTACGTTTTACAGTTCCAGACTACATTTTCCAGTTCCTGGCTACGTGTTCCAGTTCCAGGCTTCATTTTCCAGTTCCAGACTACGTTTTCCAGTTCCAGGCTTTGTTTTCCAGTTCCAGGCTACGTTTTACAGTTCCAGGCTTTGTGTTCCAGTTCCAGGCTTCGTTTTCCAGTTCCAGGCTTCAATTTCCAATTCCAGGCTTCGTGGTCCAGTTCCAGACTTTGTGTTCCAATTCCAGGCTTCGTGTTCCGGTTCCAGGCTACGTGTTCCAGTTCCAGGCTTCGTTTTCCAGTTCCAGGCTACGTTTTCCAGTTACAGGCTTCGTGTTCCAGTTACAGGCTACGTGTTCCAATTCCAGTCTTCGTTTTCCAGTTCCAGGCTTCGTTTTCCAGTTCCAGGCTTTGTTTTCCAGTTACAGGCTTCGTTCTCCAGTTCCAGGCTTCGTGTTCCAATTCCAGTCTTCGTTTTCCAGTTCCAGGCTTCGTGTTCCAGTTACAGGCTTCGTGTTCCAGTTACAGGCTTTGTGTTCCAGTTCCAGGCTACATTTTCCAGTTACAGGCTTCGTGTTCCAGTTCCAGGCTTCGTGTTCCAGTTCCAGGCTTCAATTTCCAATTCCAGGCTTCGTGGTCCAGTTCCAGACTTTGTGTTCCAATTCCAGGCTTCGTGTTCCGGTTCCAGGCTACGTGTTCCAGTTCCAGTTTTCGTTTTCCAGTTCCAGGCTACGTTTTCCAGTTACAGGCTTCGTGTTCCAGTTACAGGCTTCGTGTTCCAGTTACAGGCTTTGTGTTCCAGTTCCAGGCTACATTTTCCAGTTACAGGCTTCGTGTTCCAGTTACAGGCTTCGTGTTCCAGTTACAGGCTTTGTGTTCCAGTTCCAGGCTTTGCTTTCCAGTTCCAGGCTACGTTTTACAGTTCCAGGCTTTGTGTTCCAGTTCCAGGCTTCGTGTTCCAGTTCCAAGCTTCAATTTCCAATTCCAGGCTTCGTGGTCCAGTTCCAGGCTTTGTGTTCCAATTCCAGGCTTCGTGTTCCGGTTCCAGGCTACGTGTTCCAGTTCCAGTCTTCGTTTTCCAGTTCCAGGCTACGTTTTCCAGTTACAGGCTTCGTGTTCCAGTTCCAGGCTACGTTTTCCAGTTCCAGGCTTCGTGTTCCCGTTCCAGGCTACGTGTTCCAATTCCAGGCTTTGTGTTCCAATTCCAGGGTTTGTTTTCCAGTTCCAGGCTTCGTGTTCCAGTTCCAGGCTTCGTTTTCCAGTTCCAGGCTTCGTTTTCCAGTTCCAGGCTACGTTTTCCAGTTCCAGGCTTCGTTTTCCAGTTCCAGGCTTCGTTTTCCAGTTACAGGCTTCGTGTTCCAGTTACAGGCTACGTGTTCCAATTCCAGTCTTCGTTTTCCAGTTCCAGGCTACGTTTTCCAGTTACAGGCTTCGTGTTCCAGTTCCAGGCTTCGTGTTCCAGTTCCAGGCTTCAATTTCCAATTCCAGGCTTCGTGGTCCAGTTCCAGGCTTTGTGTTCCAATTCCAGGCTTCGTGTTCCGGTTCCAGGCTACGTGTTCCAGTTACAGGCTTCGTGTTCCAGTTACAGGCTTCGTGTTCCAGTTACAGGCTTTGTGTTCCAGTTCCAGGCTTTGTTTTCCAGTTCCAGGCTACGTTTTACAGTTCCAGGCTTTGTGTTCCAGTTCCAGGCTTCGTGTTCCAGTTCCAGGCTTCAATTTCCAATTCCAGGCTTCGTGGTCCAGTTCCAGGCTTTGTGTTACAATTCCAGGCTTCGTGTTCTGGTTCCAGGCTACGTGTTCCAGTTCCAGGCTTCGTTTTCCAGTTCCAGGCTACGTTTCCAGTTACAGGCTTCGTGTTCCAGTTACAGGCTACGTGTTCCAATTCCAGTCTTCGTTTTCCAGTTCCAGGCTTCGTTTTCCAGTTCCAGGCTTTGTTTTCCAGTTACAGGCTTCGTTCTCCAGTTCCAGGCTTCGTGTTCCAATTCCAGTCTTCGTTTTCCAGTTCCAGGCTTCGTGTTCCAGTTCCAGGCTTCATTTTCCAGTTCCAGGCTTCGTGTTCCAGTTCCAGGCTTCATTTTCCAGTTCCAGGCTACAAGCTCCAGTTCCAGGCTTCGTGTTCCTATTCCAGTCTTCGTGTTCCAATTGCAGGCTTCGTTTTCCAGTTCCATGCTACGTGTTCCAGTTCCAGGCTTTGTGTTCCAGTTCCAGGCTTCGTGTTCCAGTTCCAGGCTTCAATTTCCAATTCCAGGCTTCGTGGTCCAGTTCCAGGCTTTGTGTTCCAATTCCAGGCTTCGTGTTCCGGTTCCAGGCTTCGTGTTCCTATTCCAGTCTTCGTGTTCCAATTGCAGGCTTCGTTTTCCAGTTCCATGCTACGTGTTCCAGTTCCAGGCTTTGTGTTCCAGTTCCAGGCTTCGTGTTCCAGTTCCAGGCTTCAATTTCCAATTCCAGGCTTCGTGGTCCAGTTCCAGGCTTTGTGTTCCAATTCCAGGCTTCGTGTTCCGGTTCCAGGCTACGTGTTCCAGTTCCAGGCTTCGTTTTCCAGTTCCAGGCTACGTTTTCCAGTTACAGGCTTCGTGTTCCAGTTCCAGGCTTCGTGTTCCAGTTACAGGCTTTGTGTTCCAGTTCCAGGCTACATTTTCCAGTTACAGGCTTCCTGTTCCAGTTACAGGCTTCGTGTTCCAGTTACAGGCTTTGTGTTCCAATTCCAGGCTTTGTTTTCCAGTTCCAGGCTACGTGTTCCAGTTCCAGGCTTCGTGTTCCAGTTCCAGGCTACGTTTTCCAGTTACAGGCTTCGTTTTCCAGTTCCAGGCTACGTTTTCCAGTTACAGCCTTCGTGTTCCAGTTACAGGCTTTGTGTTCCAGTTCCAGGCTACATTTTCCAGTTACAGGCTTCGTGTTCCAGTTACAGGCTTCGTGTTCCAGTTACAGGCTTTGTGTTCCAATTCCAGGCTTTGTTTTCCAGTTCCAGGCTTCGAGTTCCAGTTCCAGGCTTTGTGTTCCAATTCCAGGCTACATATTCCAGTTCCAGGCTACCTGTTCCAGTTCCAGGCTACGTTTTACAGTTCCAGACTACATTTTCCAGTTCCTGGCTACGTGTTCCAGTTCCAGGCTTCATTTTCCAGTTCCGGACTACGTTTTCCAGTTCCAGGCTTTGTTTTCCAGTTCCAGGCTACGTTTTACAGTTCCAGGCTTTGTGTTCCAGTTCCAGGCTTCGTGTTCCAGTTCCAGGCTTCAATTTCCAATTCCAGGCTTCGTGGTCCAGTTCCAGGCTTTGTGTTCCAATTCCAGGCTTCGTTTTCCGGTTCCAGGCTACGTGTTCCAGTTCCAGGCTTCGTTTTCCAGTTCCAGGCTACGTTTTCCAGTTACAGGCTTCGTGTTCCAGTTACAGGCTACGTGTTCCAATTCCAGTCTTCGTTTTCCAGTTCCAGGCTTCGTTTTCCAGTTCCAGGCTTTGTTTTCCAGTTACAGGCTTCGTTCTCCAGTTCCAGGCTTCGTGTTCCAATTCCAGTCTTCGTTTTCCAGTTCCAGGCTTCGTGTTCCAGTTACAGGCTTCGTGTTCCAGTTGCAGGCTTTGTGTTCCAGTTCCAGGCTACATTTTCCAGTTACAGGCTTCGTGTTCCAGTTACAGGCTTCGTGTTCCAGTTACAGGCTTTGTGTTCCAATTCCAGGCTTTGTTTTCCAGTTCCAGGCTTCGAGTTCCAGTTCCAGGCTTTGTGTTCCAATTCCAGGCTACATATTCCAGTTCCAGGCTACCTGTTCCAGTTCCAGGCTACGTTTTACAGTTCCAGACTACATTTTCCAGTTCCTGGCTACGTGTTCCAGTTCCAGGCTTCATTTTCCAGTTCCAGACTACGTTTTCCAGTTCCAGGCTTTGTTTTCCAGTTCCAGGCTACGTTTTACAGTTCCAGGCTTTGTGTTCCAGTTCCAGGCTTCGTTTTCCAGTTCCAGGCTTCAATTTCCAATTCCAGGCTTCGTGGTCCAGTTCCAGGCTTTGTGTTCCAATTCCAGGCTTCGTGTTCCGGTTCCAGGCTACGTGTTCCAGTTCCAGGCTTCGTTTTCCAGTTCCAGGCTACGTTTTCCAGTTACAGGCTTCGTGTTCCAGTTACAGGCTACGTGTTCCAATTCCAGTCTTCGTTTTCCAGTTCCAGGCTTCGTTTTCCAGTTCCAGGCTTTGTTTTCCAGTTACAGGCTTCGTTCTCCAGTTCCAGGCTTCGTGTTCCAATTCCAGTCTTCGTTTTCCAGTTCCAGGCTTCGTGTTCCAGTTACAGGCTTCGTGTTCCAGTTACAGGCTTTGTGTTCCAGTTCCAGGCTACATTTTCCAGTTACAGGCTTCGTGTTCCAGTTACAGGCTTCGTGTTCCAGTTACAGGCTTTGTGTTCCAATTCCAGGCTTTGTTTTCCAGTTACAGGCTTCGTTCTCCAGTTCCAGGCTTCGTGTTCCAATTCCAGTCTTCGTTTTCCAGTTCCAGGCTTCGTGTTCCAGTTCCAGGCTTCATTTTCCAGTTCCAGGCTTCGTGTTCCAGTTCCAGGCTTCATTTTCCAGTTCCAGGCTACAAGCTCCAGTTCCAGGCTTCGTGTTCCTATTCCAGTCTTCGTGTTCCAATTCCAGGCTTCGTATTCCAGTTCCATGCTACGTGTTCCAGTTCCAGTCTTCGTTTTCCAGTTCCATGCTACGTGTTCAAGTTCCAGGCCATCTTCCAGTTCCAGTCTTCGTTTTCCAGTTCCAGGCTTCGTGTTCCAGTTCCAGGCTCCATTTTCCAATTCCAGGCTTCGTGTTCCAATTCCAGGCTACGTGTCCATTTCCAGGCTACGTGTTCCAATTCCAGACTTCGTGTTCCAAATCCAGCTTCGTTTTAAAATTCCAGCTTCGTTTTCTTGTTCCATGCTACGTTTTCCAGTTCCAGGCTTCATTTTCCAATTCCAGGCTTTGTGTTCCAGTTCCAGGCTTTGTGTTCCAATTCTAGGCTTCGTTTTCCAGTTCCAGGCTACGTTTGCCAGTTACAGGCTTCGTGTTCCAGTTACAGGCTACGTGTTCCAGTTACAGGCTTTGTGTTCCAGTTCCAGTTTTCGTTTTCCAGTTCCAGGCTACGTTTTCCAGTTACAAGCTTCGTGTTCCAGTTACAGGCTTCGTGTTCCAGTTACAGGCTTTGTGTTCCAGTTCCAGGCTACATTTTCCAGTTACAGGCTTCGTGTTCCAGTTACAGGCTTCGAGTTCCAGTTCCAGGCTTTGTGTTCCAATTCCAGTCTACATATTCCAGTTCCAGGCTACCTGTTCCAGTTCCAGGCTACGTTTTACAGTTCCAGACTACATTTTCCAGTTCCTGGCTACGTGTTCCAGTTCCAGGCTTCATTTTCCAGTTCCAGACTACGTTTTCCAGTTCCAGGCTTTGTTTTCCAGTTCCAGGCTACGTTTTACAGTTCCAGGCTTTGTGTTCCAGTTCCAGGCTTCGTGTTCCAGTTCCAGGCTTCAATTTCCAATTCCAGGCTTCGTGGTCCAGTTCCAGGCTTTCTGTTCCAATTCCAGGCTTCGTGTTCCAGTTCCAGGCTTTGTGTTCCAATTCCAGGCTTCGTATTCCGGTTCCAGGCTACGTGTTCCAGTTCCAGGCTTCGTTTTCCAGTTCCAGGCTACGTTTCCAGTTACAGGCTTCGTGTTCCAGTTACAGGCTACGTGTTCCAATTCCAGTCTTCGTTTTCCAGTTCCAGGCTTCGTTTTCCAGTTCCAGGCTTTGTTTTCCAGTTCCAGGCTACGTTTTACAGTTCCAGGCTTTGTGTTCCAGTTCCAGGCTTCGTGTTCCAGTTCCAGGCTTCAATTTCCAATTCCAGGCTTCGTGGTCCAGTTCCAGGCTTTGTGTTCCAATTCCAGGCTTCGTGTTCCGGTTCCAGGCTACGTGTTCCAGTTCCAGTCTTCGTTTTCCAGTTCCAGGCTACGTTTTCCAGTTACAGGCTTCGTGTTCCAGTTCCAGGCTACGTTTTCCAGTTCCAGGCTTCGTGTTCCCGTTCCAGGCTACGTGTTCCAATTCCAGGCTTTGTGTTCCAATTCCAGGGTTTGTTTTCCAGTTCCAGGCTTCGTGTTCCAGTTCCAGGCTTCGTTTTCCAGTTCCAGGCTTCGTTTTCCAGTTCCAGGCTACGTTTTCCAGTTCCAGGCTTCGTTTTCCAGTTCCAGGCTTCGTTTTCCAGTTACAGGCTTCGTGTTCCAGTTACAGGCTATGTGTTCCAATTCCAGTCTTCGTTTTCCAGTTCCAGGCTACGTTTTCCAGTTACAGGCTTCGTGTTCCAGTTCCAGGCTTCGTGTTCCAGTTCCAGGCTTCAATTTCCAATTCCAGGCTTCGTGGTCCAGTTCCAGGCTTTGTGTTCCAATTCCAGGCTTCGTGTTCCGGTTCCAGGCTACGTGTTCCAGTTCCAGTTTTCGTTTTCCAGTTCCAGGCTACGTTTTCCAGTTACAGGCTTCGTGTTCCAGTTACAGGCTTCGTGTTCCAGTTACAGGCTTTGTGTTCCAGTTCCAGGCTTCAATTTCCAATTCCAGGCTTCGTGGTCCAGTTCCAGGCTTTGTGTTCCAATTCCAGTCTTCGTTTTCCGGTTCCAGGCTACGTGTTCCAGTTCCAGGCTTCGTTTTCCAGTTCCAGGCTACGTTTTCCAGTTACAGGCTTCGTGTTCCAGTTACAGGCTACGTGTTCCAATTCCAGTCTTCGTTTTCCAGTTCCAGGCTTCGTTTTCCAGTTCCAGGCTTTGTTTTCCAGTTACAGGCTTCGTTCTCCAGTTCCAGGCTTCGTGTTCCAATTCCAGTCTTCGTTTTCCAGTTCCAGGCTTCGTGTTCCAGTTACAGGCTTCGTGTTCCAGTTGCAGGCTTTGTGTTCCAGTTCCAGGCTACATTTTCCAGTTACAGGCTTCGTGTTCCAGTTACAGGCTTCGTGTTCCAGTTACAGGCTTTGTGTTCCAATTCCAGGCTTTGTTTTCCAGTTCCAGGCTTCGAGTTCCAGTTCCAGGCTTTGTGTTCCAATTCCAGGCTACATATTCCAGTTCCAGGCTACCTGTTCCAGTTCCAGGCTACGTTTTACAGTTCCAGACTACATTTTCCAGTTCCTGGCTACGTGTTCCAGTTCCAGGCTTCATTTTCCAGTTCCAGACTACGTTTTCCAGTTCCAGGCTTTGTTTTCCAGTTCCAGGCTACGTTTTACAGTTCCAGGCTTTGTGTTCCAGTTCCAGGCTTCGTTTTCCAGTTCCAGGCTTCAATTTCCAATTCCAGGCTTCGTGGTCCAGTTCCAGGCTTTGTGTTCCAATTCCAGGCTTCGTGTTCCGGTTCCAGGCTACGTGTTCCAGTTCCAGGCTTCGTTTTCCAGTTCCAGGCTACGTTTTCCAGTTACAGGCTTCGTGTTCCAGTTACAGGCTACGTGTTCCAATTCCAGTCTTCGTTTTCCAGTTCCAGGCTTCGTTTTCCAGTTCCAGGCTTTGTTTTCCAGTTACAGGCTTCGTTCTCCAGTTCCAGGCTTCGTGTTCCAATTCCAGTCTTCGTTTTCCAGTTCCAGGCTTCGTGTTCCAGTTACAGGCTTCGTGTTCCAGTTACAGGCTTTGTGTTCCAGTTCCAGGCTACATTTTCCAGTTACAGGCTTCGTGTTCCAGTTACAGGCTTCGTGTTCCAGTTACAGGCTTTGTGTTCCAATTCCAGGCTTTGTTTTCCAGTTACAGGCTTCGTTCTCCAGTTCCAGGCTTCGTGTTCCAATTCCAGTCTTCGTTTTCCAGTTCCAGGCTTCGTGTTCCAGTTCCAGGCTTCATTTTCCAGTTCCAGGCTTCGTGTTCCAGTTCCAGGCTTCATTTTCCAGTTCCAGGCTACAAGCTCCAGTTCCAGGCTTCGTGTTCCTATTCCAGTCTTCGTGTTCCAATTCCAGGCTTCGTATTCCAGTTCCATGCTACGTGTTCCAGTTCCAGTCTTCGTTTTCCAGTTCCATGCTACGTGTTCAAGTTCCAGGCCATCTTCCAGTTCCAGTCTTCGTTTTCCAGTTCCAGGCTTCGTGTTCCAGTTCCAGGCTCCATTTTCCAATTCCAGGCTTCGTGTTCCAATTCCAGGCTACGTGTCCATTTCCAGGCTACGTGTTCCAATTCCAGACTTCGTGTTCCAAATCCAGCTTCGTTTTAAAATTCCAGCTTCGTTTTCTTGTTCCATGCTACGTTTTCCAGTTCCAGGCTTCATTTTCCAATTCCAGGCTTTGTGTTCCAGTTCCAGGCTTTGTGTTCCAATTCTAGGCTTCGTTTTCCAGTTCCAGGCTACGTTTGCCAGTTACAGGCTTCGTGTTCCAGTTACAGGCTACGTGTTCCAGTTACAGGCTTTGTGTTCCAGTTCCAGTTTTCGTTTTCCAGTTCCAGGCTACGTTTTCCAGTTACAAGCTTCGTGTTCCAGTTACAGGCTTCGTGTTCCAGTTACAGGCTTTGTGTTCCAGTTCCAGGCTACATTTTCCAGTTACAGGCTTCGTGTTCCAGTTACAGGCTTCGAGTTCCAGTTCCAGGCTTTGTGTTCCAATTCCAGTCTACATATTCCAGTTCCAGGCTACCTGTTCCAGTTCCAGGCTTCAATTTCCAATTCCAGGCTTCGTGGTCCAGTTCCAGGCTTTGTGTTCCAATTCCAGGCTTCGTGTTCCGGTTCCAGGCTACGTGTTCCAGTTCCAGGCTTCGTTTTCCAGTTCCAGGCTACGTTTTCCAGTTACAGGCTTCGTGTTCCAGTTCCAGGCTTCGTGTTCCAGTTACAGGCTTTGTGTTCCAGTTCCAGGCTACATTTTCCAGTTACAGGCTTCCTGTTCCAGTTACAGGCTTCGTGTTCCAGTTACAGGCTTTGTGTTCCAATTCCAGGCTTTGTTTTCCAGTTCCAGGCTACGTGTTCCAGTTCCAGGCTTCGTGTTCCAGTTCCAGGCTACGTTTTCCAGTTACAGGCTTCGTTTTCCAGTTCCAGGCTACGTTTTCCAGTTACAGCCTTCGTGTTCCAGTTACAGGCTTTGTGTTCCAGTTCCAGGCTACATTTTCCAGTTACAGGCTTCGTGTTCCAGTTACAGGCTTCGTGTTCCAGTTACAGGCTTTGTGTTCCAATTCCAGGCTTTGTTTTCCAGTTCCAGGCTTCGAGTTCCAGTTCCAGGCTTTGTGTTCCAATTCCAGGCTACATATTCCAGTTCCAGGCTACCTGTTCCAGTTCCAGGCTACGTTTTACAGTTCCAGACTACATTTTCCAGTTCCTGGCTACGTGTTCCAGTTCCAGGCTTCATTTTCCAGTTCCGGACTACGTTTTCCAGTTCCAGGCTTTGTTTTCCAGTTCCAGGCTACGTTTTACAGTTCCAGGCTTTGTGTTCCAGTTCCAGGCTTCGTGTTCCAGTTCCAGGCTTCAATTTCCAATTCCAGGCTTCGTGGTCCAGTTCCAGGCTTTGTGTTCCAATTCCAGGCTTCGTTTTCCGGTTCCAGGCTACGTGTTCCAGTTCCAGGCTTCGTTTTCCAGTTCCAGGCTACGTTTTCCAGTTACAGGCTTCGTGTTCCAGTTACAGGCTACGTGTTCCAATTCCAGTCTTCGTTTTCCAGTTCCAGGCTTCGTTTTCCAGTTCCAGGCTTTGTTTTCCAGTTACAGGCTTCGTTCTCCAGTTCCAGGCTTCGTGTTCCAATTCCAGTCTTCGTTTTCCAGTTCCAGGCTTCGTGTTCCAGTTACAGGCTTCGTGTTCCAGTTGCAGGCTTTGTGTTCCAGTTCCAGGCTACATTTTCCAGTTACAGGCTTCGTGTTCCAGTTACAGGCTTCGTGTTCCAGTTACAGGCTTTGTGTTCCAATTCCAGGCTTTGTTTTCCAGTTCCAGGCTTCGAGTTCCAGTTCCAGGCTTTGTGTTCCAATTCCAGGCTACATATTCCAGTTCCAGGCTACCTGTTCCAGTTCCAGGCTACGTTTTACAGTTCCAGACTACATTTTCCAGTTCCTGGCTACGTGTTCCAGTTCCAGGCTTCATTTTCCAGTTCCAGACTACGTTTTCCAGTTCCAGGCTTTGTTTTCCAGTTCCAGGCTACGTTTTACAGTTCCAGGCTTTGTGTTCCAGTTCCAGGCTTCGTTTTCCAGTTCCAGGCTTCAATTTCCAATTCCAGGCTTCGTGGTCCAGTTCCAGGCTTTGTGTTCCAATTCCAGGCTTCGTGTTCCGGTTCCAGGCTACGTGTTCCAGTTCCAGGCTTCGTTTTCCAGTTCCAGGCTACGTTTTCCAGTTACAGGCTTCGTGTTCCAGTTACAGGCTACGTGTTCCAATTCCAGTCTTCGTTTTCCAGTTCCAGGCTTCGTTTTCCAGTTCCAGGCTTTGTTTTCCAGTTACAGGCTTCGTTCTCCAGTTCCAGGCTTCGTGTTCCAATTCCAGTCTTCGTTTTCCAGTTCCAGGCTTCGTGTTCCAGTTACAGGCTTCGTGTTCCAGTTACAGGCTTTGTGTTCCAGTTCCAGGCTACATTTTCCAGTTACAGGCTTCGTGTTCCAGTTACAGGCTTCGTGTTCCAGTTACAGGCTTTGTGTTCCAATTCCAGGCTTTGTTTTCCAGTTACAGGCTTCGTTCTCCAGTTCCAGGCTTCGTGTTCCAATTCCAGTCTTCGTTTTCCAGTTCCAGGCTTCGTGTTCCAGTTCCAGGCTTCATTTTCCAGTTCCAGGCTTCGTGTTCCAGTTCCAGGCTTCATTTTCCAGTTCCAGGCTACAAGCTCCAGTTCCAGGCTTCGTGTTCCTATTCCAGTCTTCGTGTTCCAATTCCAGGCTTCGTATTCCAGTTCCATGCTACGTGTTCCAGTTCCAGTCTTCGTTTTCCAGTTCCATGCTACGTGTTCAAGTTCCAGGCCATCTTCCAGTTCCAGTCTTCGTTTTCCAGTTCCAGGCTTCGTGTTCCAGTTCCAGGCTCCATTTTCCAATTCCAGGCTTCGTGTTCCAATTCCAGGCTACGTGTCCATTTCCAGGCTACGTGTTCCAATTCCAGACTTCGTGTTCCAAATCCAGCTTCGTTTTAAAATTCCAGCTTCGTTTTCTTGTTCCATGCTACGTTTTCCAGTTCCAGGCTTCATTTTCCAATTCCAGGCTTTGTGTTCCAGTTCCAGGCTTTGTGTTCCAATTCTAGGCTTCGTTTTCCAGTTCCAGGCTACGTTTGCCAGTTACAGGCTTCGTGTTCCAGTTACAGGCTACGTGTTCCAGTTACAGGCTTTGTGTTCCAGTTCCAGTTTTCGTTTTCCAGTTCCAGGCTACGTTTTCCAGTTACAAGCTTCGTGTTCCAGTTACAGGCTTCGTGTTCCAGTTACAGGCTTTGTGTTCCAGTTCCAGGCTACATTTTCCAGTTACAGGCTTCGTGTTCCAGTTACAGGCTTCGAGTTCCAGTTCCAGGCTTTGTGTTCCAATTCCAGTCTACATATTCCAGTTCCAGGCTACCTGTTCCAGTTCCAGGCTACGTTTTACAGTTCCAGACTACATTTTCCAGTTCCTGGCTACGTGTTCCAGTTCCAGGCTTCATTTTCCAGTTCCAGACTACGTTTTCCAGTTCCAGGCTTTGTTTTCCAGTTCCAGGCTACGTTTTACAGTTCCAGGCTTTGTGTTCCAGTTCCAGGCTTCGTGTTCCAGTTCCAGGCTTCAATTTCCAATTCCAGGCTTCGTGGTCCAGTTCCAGGCTTTCTGTTCCAATTCCAGGCTTCGTGTTCCAGTTCCAGGCTTTGTGTTCCAATTCCAGGCTTCGTATTCCGGTTCCAGGCTACGTGTTCCAGTTCCAGGCTTCGTTTTCCAGTTCCAGGCTACGTTTCCAGTTACAGGCTTCGTGTTCCAGTTACAGGCTACGTGTTCCAATTCCAGTCTTCGTTTTCCAGTTCCAGGCTTCGTTTTCCAGTTCCAGGCTTTGTTTTCCAGTTCCAGGCTACGTTTTACAGTTCCAGGCTTTGTGTTCCAGTTCCAGGCTTCGTGTTCCAGTTCCAGGCTTCAATTTCCAATTCCAGGCTTCGTGGTCCAGTTCCAGGCTTTGTGTTCCAATTCCAGGCTTCGTGTTCCGGTTCCAGGCTACGTGTTCCAGTTCCAGTCTTCGTTTTCCAGTTCCAGGCTACGTTTTCCAGTTACAGGCTTCGTGTTCCAGTTCCAGGCTACGTTTTCCAGTTCCAGGCTTCGTGTTCCCGTTCCAGGCTACGTGTTCCAATTCCAGGCTTTGTGTTCCAATTCCAGGGTTTGTTTTCCAGTTCCAGGCTTCGTGTTCCAGTTCCAGGCTTCGTTTTCCAGTTCCAGGCTTCGTTTTCCAGTTCCAGGCTACGTTTTCCAGTTCCAGGCTTCGTTTTCCAGTTCCAGGCTTCGTTTTCCAGTTACAGGCTTCGTGTTCCAGTTACAGGCTACGTGTTCCAATTCCAGTCTTCGTTTTCCAGTTCCAGGCTACGTTTTCCAGTTACAGGCTTCGTGTTCCAGTTCCAGGCTTCGTGTTCCAGTTCCAGGCTTCAATTTCCAATTCCAGGCTTCGTGGTCCAGTTCCAGGCTTTGTGTTCCAATTCCAGGCTTCGTGTTCCGGTTCCAGGCTACGTGTTCCAGTTCCAGTTTTCGTTTTCCAGTTCCAGGCTACGTTTTCCAGTTACAGGCTTCGTGTTCCAGTTACAGGCTTCGTGTTCCAGTTACAGGCTTTGTGTTCCAGTTCCAGGCTTCAATTTCCAATTCCAGGCTTCGTGGTCCAGTTCCAGGCTTTGTGTTCCAATTCCAGTCTTCGTTTTCCGGTTCCAGGCTACGTGTTCCAGTTCCAGGCTTCGTTTTCCAGTTCCAGGCTACGTTTTCCAGTTACAGGCTTCGTGTTCCAGTTACAGGCTACGTGTTCCAATTCCAGTCTTCGTTTTCCAGTTCCAGGCTTCGTTTTCCAGTTCCAGGCTTTGTTTTCCAGTTACAGGCTTCGTTCTCCAGTTCCAGGCTTCGTGTTCCAATTCCAGTCTTCGTTTTCCAGTTCCAGGCTTCGTGTTCCAGTTACAGGCTTCGTGTTCCAGTTGCAGGCTTTGTGTTCCAGTTCCAGGCTACATTTTCCAGTTACAGGCTTCGTGTTCCAGTTACAGGCTTCGTGTTCCAGTTACAGGCTTTGTGTTCCAATTCCAGGCTTTGTTTTCCAGTTCCAGGCTTCGAGTTCCAGTTCCAGGCTTTGTGTTCCAATTCCAGGCTACATATTCCAGTTCCAGGCTACCTGTTCCAGTTCCAGGCTACGTTTTACAGTTCCAGACTACATTTTCCAGTTCCTGGCTACGTGTTCCAGTTCCAGGCTTCATTTTCCAGTTCCAGACTACGTTTTCCAGTTCCAGGCTTTGTTTTCCAGTTCCAGGCTACGTTTTACAGTTCCAGGCTTTGTGTTCCAGTTCCAGGCTTCGTTTTCCAGTTCCAGGCTTCAATTTCCAATTCCAGGCTTCGTGGTCCAGTTCCAGGCTTTGTGTTCCAATTCCAGGCTTCGTGTTCCGGTTCCAGGCTACGTGTTCCAGTTCCAGGCTTCGTTTTCCAGTTCCAGGCTACGTTTTCCAGTTACAGGCTTCGTGTTCCAGTTACAGGCTACGTGTTCCAATTCCAGTCTTCGTTTTCCAGTTCCAGGCTTCGTTTTCCAGTTCCAGGCTTTGTTTTCCAGTTACAGGCTTCGTTCTCCAGTTCCAGGCTTCGTGTTCCAATTCCAGTCTTCGTTTTCCAGTTCCAGGCTTCGTGTTCCAGTTACAGGCTTCGTGTTCCAGTTACAGGCTTTGTGTTCCAGTTCCAGGCTACATTTTCCAGTTACAGGCTTCGTGTTCCAGTTACAGGCTTCGTGTTCCAGTTACAGGCTTTGTGTTCCAATTCCAGGCTTTGTTTTCCAGTTACAGGCTTCGTTCTCCAGTTCCAGGCTTCGTGTTCCAATTCCAGTCTTCGTTTTCCAGTTCCAGGCTTCGTGTTCCAGTTCCAGGCTTCATTTTCCAGTTCCAGGCTTCGTGTTCCAGTTCCAGGCTTCATTTTCCAGTTCCAGGCTACAAGCTCCAGTTCCAGGCTTCGTGTTCCTATTCCAGTCTTCGTGTTCCAATTCCAGGCTTCGTATTCCAGTTCCATGCTACGTGTTCCAGTTCCAGTCTTCGTTTTCCAGTTCCATGCTACGTGTTCAAGTTCCAGGCCATCTTCCAGTTCCAGTCTTCGTTTTCCAGTTCCAGGCTTCGTGTTCCAGTTCCAGGCTCCATTTTCCAATTCCAGGCTTCGTGTTCCAATTCCAGGCTACGTGTCCATTTCCAGGCTACGTGTTCCAATTCCAGACTTCGTGTTCCAAATCCAGCTTCGTTTTAAAATTCCAGCTTCGTTTTCTTGTTCCATGCTACGTTTTCCAGTTCCAGGCTTCATTTTCCAATTCCAGGCTTTGTGTTCCAGTTCCAGGCTTTGTGTTCCAATTCTAGGCTTCGTTTTCCAGTTCCAGGCTACGTTTGCCAGTTACAGGCTTCGTGTTCCAGTTACAGGCTACGTGTTCCAGTTACAGGCTTTGTGTTCCAGTTCCAGTTTTCGTTTTCCAGTTCCAGGCTACGTTTTCCAGTTACAAGCTTCGTGTTCCAGTTACAGGCTTCGTGTTCCAGTTACAGGCTTTGTGTTCCAGTTCCAGGCTACATTTTCCAGTTACAGGCTTCGTGTTCCAGTTACAGGCTTCGAGTTCCAGTTCCAGGCTTTGTGTTCCAATTCCAGTCTACATATTCCAGTTCCAGGCTACCTGTTCCAGTTCCAGGCTACGTTTTACAGTTCCAGACTACATTTTCCAGTTCCTGGCTACGTGTTCCAGTTCCAGGCTTCATTTTCCAGTTCCAGACTACGTTTTCCAGTTCCAGGCTTTGTTTTCCAGTTCCAGGCTACGTTTTACAGTTCCAGGCTTTGTGTTCCAGTTCCAGGCTTCGTGTTCCAGTTCCAGGCTTCAATTTCCAATTCCAGGCTTCGTGGTCCAGTTCCAGGCTTTCTGTTCCAATTCCAGGCTTCGTGTTCCAGTTCCAGGCTTTGTGTTCCAATTCCAGGCTTCGTATTCCGGTTCCAGGCTACGTGTTCCAGTTCCAGGCTTCGTTTTCCAGTTCCAGGCTACGTTTCCAGTTACAGGCTTCGTGTTCCAGTTACAGGCTACGTGTTCCAATTCCAGTCTTCGTTTTCCAGTTCCAGGCTTCGTTTTCCAGTTCCAGGCTTTGTTTTCCAGTTCCAGGCTACGTTTTACAGTTCCAGGCTTTGTGTTCCAGTTCCAGGCTTCGTGTTCCAGTTCCAGGCTTCAATTTCCAATTCCAGGCTTCGTGGTCCAGTTCCAGGCTTTGTGTTCCAATTCCAGGCTTCGTGTTCCGGTTCCAGGCTACGTGTTCCAGTTCCAGTCTTCGTTTTCCAGTTCCAGGCTACGTTTTCCAGTTACAGGCTTCGTGTTCCAGTTCCAGGCTACGTTTTCCAGTTCCAGGCTTCGTGTTCCCGTTCCAGGCTACGTGTTCCAATTCCAGGCTTTGTGTTCCAATTCCAGGGTTTGTTTTCCAGTTCCAGGCTTCGTGTTCCAGTTCCAGTCTTCGTTTTCCAGTTCCAGGCTTCGTTTTCCAGTT
Source organism: Hypanus sabinus (assembly GCF_030144855.1). NCBI lineage: Eukaryota > Metazoa > Chordata > Chondrichthyes > Myliobatiformes > Dasyatidae > Hypanus > Hypanus sabinus. The sequence goes on along the minus strand of NC_082722.1, from coordinate 17,791,887 downwards.
CCAGGCTACGTTTTCCAGTTCCAGGCTTCGTTTTCCAGTTCCAGGCTTCGTTTTCCAGTTACAGGCTTCGTGTTCCAGTTACAGGCTACGTGTTCCAATTCCAGTCTTCGTTTTCCAGTTCCAGGCTACGTTTTCCAGTTACAGGCTTCGTGTTCCAGTTCCAGGCTTCGTGTTCCAGTTCCAGGCTTCAATTTCCAATTCCAGGCTTCGTGGTCCAGTTCCAGGCTTTGTGTTCCAATTCCAGGCTTCGTGTTCCGGTTCCAGGCTACGTGTTCCAGTTCCAGTTTTCGTTTTCCAGTTCCAGGCTACGTTTTCCAGTTACAGGCTTCGTGTTCCAGTTACAGGCTTCGTGTTCCAGTTACAGGCTTTGTGTTCCAGTTCCAGGCTACATTTTCCAGTTACAGGCTTCGTGTTCCAGTTACAGGCTTCGTGTTCCAGTTACAGGCTTTGTGTTCCAGTTCCAGGCTTTGTTTTCCAGTTCCAGGCTACGTTTTACAGTTCCAGGCTTTGTGTTCCAGTTCCAGGCTTCGTGTTCCAGTTCCAGGCTTCAATTTCCAATTCCAGGCTTCGTGGTCCAGTTCCAGGCTTTGTGTTACAATTCCAGGCTTCGTGTTCTGGTTCCAGGCTACGTGTTCCAGTTCCAGGCTTCGTTTTCCAGTTCCAGGCTACGTTTCCAGTTACAGGCTTCGTGTTCCAGTTACAGGCTACGTGTTCCAATTCCAGTCTTCATTTTCCAGTTCCAGGCTTCGTTTTCCAGTTCCAGGCTTTGTTTTCCAGTTACAGGCTTCGTTCTCCAGTTCCAGGCTTCGTGTTCCAATTCCAGTCTTCGTTTTCCAGTTCCAGGCTTCGTGTTCCAGTTCCAGGCTTCATTTTCCAGTTCCAGGCTTCGTGTTCCAGTTCCAGGCTTCATTTTCCAGTTCCAGGCTACAAGCTCCAGTTCCAGGCTTCGTGTTCCTATTCCAGTCTTCGTGTTCCAATTGCAGGCTTCGTTTTCCAGTTCCATGCTACGTGTTCCAGTTCCAGGCTTTGTGTTCCAGTTCCAGGCTTCGTGTTCCAGTTCCAGGCTTCAATTTCCAATTCCAGGCTTCGTGGTCCAGTTCCAGGCTTTGTGTTCCAATTCCAGGCTACATATTCCAGTTCCAGGCTACCTGTTCCAGTTCCAGGCTACGTTTTACAGTTCCAGACTACATTTTCCAGTTCCTGGCTACGTGTTCCAGTTCCAGGCTTCATTTTCCAGTTCCAGACTACGTTTTCCAGTTCCAGGCTTTGTTTTCCAGTTCCAGGCTACGTTTTACAGTTCCAGGCTTTGTGTTCCAGTTCCAGGCTTCGTGTTCCAGTTCCAGGCTTCAATTTCCAATTCCAGGCTTCGTGGTCCAGTTCCAGGCTTTCTGTTCCAATTCCAGGCTTCGTGTTCCAGTTCCAGGCTTTGTGTTCCAATTCCAGGCTTCGTATTCCGGTTCCAGGCTACGTGTTCCAGTTCCAGGCTTCGTTTTCCAGTTCCAGGCTACGTTTCCAGTTACAGGCTTCGTGTTCCAGTTACAGGCTACGTGTTCCAATTCCAGTCTTCGTTTTCCAGTTCCAGGCTTCGTTTTCCAGTTCCAGGCTTTGTTTTCCAGTTCCAGGCTACGTTTTACAGTTCCAGGCTTTGTGTTCCAGTTCCAGGCTTCGTGTTCCAGTTCCAGGCTTCAATTTCCAATTCCAGGCTTCGTGGTCCAGTTCCAGGCTTTGTGTTCCAATTCCAGGCTTCGTGTTCCGGTTCCAGGCTACGTGTTCCAGTTCCAGTCTTCGTTTTCCAGTTCCAGGCTACGTTTTCCAGTTACAGGCTTCGTGTTCCAGTTCCAGGCTACGTTTTCCAGTTCCAGGCTTCGTGTTCCCGTTCCAGGCTACGTGTTCCAATTCCAGGCTTTGTGTTCCAATTCCAGGGTTTGTTTTCCAGTTCCAGGCTTCGTGTTCCAGTTCCAGGCTTCGTTTTCCAGTTCCAGGCTTCGTTTTCCAGTTCCAGGCTACGTTTTCCAGTTCCAGGCTTCGTTTTCCAGTTCCAGGCTTCGTTTTCCAGTTACAGGCTTCGTGTTCCAGTTACAGGCTACGTGTTCCAATTCCAGTCTTCGTTTTCCAGTTCCAGGCTACGTTTTCCAGTTACAGGCTTCGTGTTCCAGTTCCAGGCTTCGTGTTCCAGTTCCAGGCTTCAATTTCCAATTCCAGGCTTCGTGGTCCAGTTCCAGGCTTTGTGTTCCAATTCCAGGCTTCGTGTTCCGGTTCCAGGCTACGTGTTCCAGTTCCAGTTTTCGTTTTCCAGTTCCAGGCTACGTTTTCCAGTTACAGGCTTCGTGTTCCAGTTACAGGCTTCGTGTTCCAGTTACAGGCTTTGTGTTCCAGTTCCAGGCTACATTTTCCAGTTACAGGCTTCGTGTTCCAGTTACAGGCTTCGTGTTCCAGTTACAGGCTTTGTGTTCCAGTTCCAGGCTTTGTTTTCCAGTTCCAGGCTACGTTTTACAGTTCCAGGCTTTGTGTTCCAGTTCCAGGCTTCGTGTTCCAGTTCCAGGCTTCAATTTCCAATTCCAGGCTTCGTGGTCCAGTTCCAGGCTTTGTGTTACAATTCCAGGCTTCGTGTTCTGGTTCCAGGCTACGTGTTCCAGTTCCAGGCTTCGTTTTCCAGTTCCAGGCTACGTTTCCAGTTACAGGCTTCGTGTTCCAGTTACAGGCTACGTGTTCCAATTCCAGTCTTCATTTTCCAGTTCCAGGCTTCGTTTTCCAGTTCCAGGCTTTGTTTTCCAGTTACAGGCTTCATTTTCCAGTTCCAGGCTTCGTGTTCCAATTCCAGTCTTCGTTTTCCAGTTCCAGGCTTCGTGTTCCAGTTCCAGGCTTCATTTTCCAGTTCCAGGCTTCGTGTTCCAGTTCCAGGCTTCGTGTTCCAGATCCAGGCTTCAATTTCCAATTCCAGGCTTCGTGGTCCAGTTCCAGGCTTTGTGTTCCAATTCCAGGCTACATATTCCAGTTCCAGGCTACCTGTTCCAGTTCCAGGCTACGTTTTACAGTTCCAGACTACATTTTCCAGTTCCAGGCTTCGTGTTCCAGTTCCAGGCTTCGTTTTCCAGTTCCAGGCTACGTTTCCAGTTACAGGCTTCGTGTTCCAGTTACAGGCTACGTGTTCCAATTCCAGTCTTCATTTTCCAGTTCCAGGCTTCGTTTTCCAGTTCCAGGCTTTGTTTTCCAGTTACAGGCTTCATTTTCCAGTTCCAGGCTTCGTGTTCCAATTCCAGTCTTCGTTTTCCAGTTCCAGGCTTCGTGTTCCAGTTCCAGGCTTCATTTTCCAGTTCCAGGCTTCGTGTTCCAGTTCCAGGCTTCGTGTTCCAGATCCAGGCTTCAATTTCCAATTCCAGGCTTCGTGGTCCAGTTCCAGGCTTTGTGTTCCAATTCCAGGCTACATATTCCAGTTCCAGGCTACCTGTTCCAGTTCCAGGCTACGTTTTACAGTTCCAGACTACATTTTCCAGTTCCAGGCTTCGTTTTCCAGTTCCAGGCTTTGTTTTCCAGTTACAGGCTTCGTTCTCCAGTTCCAGGCTTCGTGTTCCAATTCCAGTCTTCGTTTTCCAGTTCCAGGCTTCGTGTTCCAGTTCCAGGCTTCATTTTCCAGTTCCAGGCTTCGTGTTCCAGTTCCAGGCTTCATTTTCCAGTTCCAGGCTACAAGCTCCAGTTCCAGGCTTCGTGTTCCTATTCCAGTCTTCGTGTTCCAATTGCAGGCTTCGTTTTCCAGTTCCATGCTACGTGTTCCAGTTCCAGGCTTTGTGTTCCAGTTCCAGGCTTCGTGTTCCAGTTCCAGGCTTCAATTTCCAATTCCAGGCTTCGTGGTCCAGTTCCAGGCTTTGTGTTCCAATTCCAGGCTACATATTCCAGTTCCAGGCTACCTGTTCCAGTTCCAGGCTACGTTTTACAGTTCCAGACTACATTTTCCAGTTCCTGGCTACGTGTTCCAGTTCCAGGCTTCATTTTCCAGTTCCAGACTACGTTTTCCAGTTCCAGGCTTTGTTTTCCAGTTCCAGGCTACGTTTTACAGTTCCAGGCTTTGTGTTCCAGTTCCAGGCTTCGTGTTCCAGTTCCAGGCTTCAATTTCCAATTCCAGGCTTCGTGGTCCAGTTCCAGTCTTTCTGTTCCAATTCCAGGCTTCGTGTTCCAGTTCCAGGCTTTGTGTTCCAATTCCAGGCTTCGTATTCCGGTTCCAGGCTACGTGTTCCAGTTCCAGGCTTCGTTTTCCAGTTCCAGGCTACGTTTCCAGTTACAGGCTTCGTGTTCCAGTTACAGGCTACGTGTTCCAATTCCAGTCTTCGTTTTCCAGTTCCAGGCTTCGTTTTCCAGTTCCAGGCTTTGTTTTCCAGTTCCAGGCTACGTTTTACAGTTCCAGGCTTTGTGTTCCAGTTCCAGGCTTCGTGTTCCAGTTCCAGGCTTCAATTTCCAATTCCAGGCTTCGTGGTCCAGTTCCAGGCTTTGTGTTCCAATTCCAGGCTTCGTGTTCCGGTTCCAGGCTACGTGTTCCAGTTCCAGTCTTCGTTTTCCAGTTCCAGGCTACGTTTTCCAGTTACAGGCTTCGTGTTCCAGTTCCAGGCTACGTTTTCCAGTTCCAGGCTTCGTGTTCCCGTTCCAGGCTACGTGTTCCAATTCCAGGCTTTGTGTTCCAATTCCAGGGTTTGTTTTCCAGTTCCAGGCTTCGTGTTCCAGTTCCAGGCTTCGTTTTCCAGTTCCAGGCTTCGTTTTCCAGTTCCAGGCTACGTTTTCCAGTTCCAGGCTTCGTTTTCCAGTTACAGGCTTCGTTTTCCAGTTACAGGCTTCGTGTTCCAGTTACAGGCTACGTGTTCCAATTCCAGTCTTCGTTTTCCAGTTCCAGGCTACGTTTTCCAGTTACAGGCTTCGTGTTCCAGTTCCATGCTACGTGTTCCAGTTCCAGGCTTTGTGTTCCAGTTCCAGGCTTCGTGTTCCAGATCCAGGCTTCAATTTCCAATTCCAGGCTTCGTGGTCCAGTTCCAGGCTTTGTGTTCCAATTCCAGGCTACATATTCCAGTTCCAGGCTACCTGTTCCAGTTCCAGGCTACGTTTTACAGTTCCAGACTACATTTTCCAGTTCCTGGCTACGTGTTCCAGTTCCAGGCTTCATTTTCCAGTTCCAGACTACGTTTTCCAGTTCCAGGCTTTGTTTTCCAGTTCCAGGCTACGTTTTCCAGTTACAGGCTTCGTGTTCCAGTTCCAGGCTACGTTTTCCAGTTCCAGGCTTCGTGTTCCTATTCCAGTCTTCGTGTTCCAATTGCAGGCTTCGTTTTCCAGTTCCATGCTACGTGTTCCAGTTCCAGGCTTCGTGTTCCAGTTCCAGGCTTCAATTTCCAATTCCAGGCTTCGTGGTCCAGTTCCAGGCTTTGTGTTCCAATTCCAGGCTACATATTCCAGTTCCAGGCTACCTGTTCCAGTTCCAGGCTACGTTTTACAGTTCCAGACTACATTTTCCAGTTCCTGGCTACGTGTTCCAGTTCCAGGCTTCATTTTCCAGTTCCAGACTACGTTTTCCAGTTCCAGGCTTTGTTTTCCAGTTCCAGGCTACGTTTTACAGTTCCAGGCTTTGTGTTCCAGTTCCAGGCTTCGTGTTCCAGTTCCAGGCTTCAATTTCCAATTCCAGGCTTCGTGGTCCAGTTCCAGGCTTTCTGTTCCAATTCCAGGCTTCGTGTTCCAGTTCCAGGCTTTGTGTTCCAATTCCAGGCTTCGTATTCCGGTTCCAGGCTACGTGTTCCAGTTCCAGGCTTCGTTTTCCAGTTCCAGGCTACGTTTCCAGTTACAGGCTTCGTGTTCCAGTTACAGGCTACGTGTTCCAATTCCAGTCTTCGTTTTCCAGTTCCAGGCTTCGTTTTCCAGTTCCAGGCTTTGTTTTCCAGTTCCAGGCTACGTTTTACAGTTCCAGGCTTTGTGTTCCAGTTCCAGGCTTCGTGTTCCAGTTCCAGGCTTCAATTTCCAATTCCAGGCTTCGTGGTCCAGTTCCAGGCTTTGTGTTCCAATTCCAGGCTTCGTGTTCCGGTTCCAGGCTACGTGTTCCAGTTCCAGTCTTCGTTTTCCAGTTCCAGGCTACGTTTTCCAGTTACAGGCTTCGTGTTCCAGTTCCAGGCTACGTTTTCCAGTTCCAGGCTTCGTGTTCCCGTTCCAGGCTACGTGTTCCAATTCCAGGCTTTGTGTTCCAATTCCAGGGTTTGTTTTCCAGTTCCAGGCTTCGTGTTCCAGTTCCAGGCTTCGTTTTCCAGTTCCAGGCTTCGTTTTCCAGTTCCAGGCTACGTTTTCCAGTTCCAGGCTTCGTTTTCCAGTTCCAGGCTTCGTTTTCCAGTTACAGGCTTCGTGTTCCAGTTACAGGCTACGTGTTCCAATTCCAGTCTTCGTTTTCCAGTTCCAGGCTACGTTTTCCAGTTACAGGCTTCGTGTTCCAGTTCCAGGCTTCGTGTTCCAGTTCCAGGCTTCAATTTCCAATTCCAGGCTTCGTGGTCCAGTTCCAGGCTTTGTGTTCCAATTCCAGGCTTCGTGTTCCGGTTCCAGGCTACGTGTTCCAGTTCCAGTTTTCGTTTTCCAGTTCCAGGCTACGTTTTCCAGTTACAGGCTTCGTGTTCCAGTTACAGGCTTCGTGTTCCAGTTACAGGCTTTGTGTTCCAGTTCCAGGCTACATTTTCCAGTTACAGGCTTCGTGTTCCAGTTACAGGCTTCGTGTTCCAGTTACAGGCTTTGTGTTCCAGTTCCAGGCTTTGTTTTCCAGTTCCAGGCTACGTTTTACAGTTCCAGGCTTTGTGTTCCAGTTCCAGGCTTCGTGTTCCAGTTCCAGGCTTCAATTTCCAATTCCAGGCTTCGTGGTCCAGTTCCAGGCTTTGTGTTACAATTCCAGGCTTCGTGTTCTGGTTCCAGGCTACGTGTTCCAGTTCCAGGCTTCGTTTTCCAGTTCCAGGCTACGTTTCCAGTTACAGGCTTCGTGTTCCAGTTACAGGCTACGTGTTCCAATTCCAGTCTTCATTTTCCAGTTCCAGGCTTCGTTTTCCAGTTCCAGGCTTTGTTTTCCAGTTACAGGCTTCGTTCTCCAGTTCCAGGCTTCGTGTTCCAATTCCAGTCTTCGTTTTCCAGTTCCAGGCTTCGTGTTCCAGTTCCAGGCTTCATTTTCCAGTTCCAGGCTTCGTGTTCCAGTTCCAGGCTTCATTTTCCAGTTCCAGGCTACAAGCTCCAGTTCCAGGCTTCGTGTTCCTATTCCAGTCTTCGTGTTCCAATTGCAGGCTTCGTTTTCCAGTTCCATGCTACGTGTTCCAGTTCCAGGCTTTGTGTTCCAGTTCCAGGCTTCGTGTTCCAGATCCAGGCTTCAATTTCCAATTCCAGGCTTCGTGGTCCAGTTCCAGGCTTTGTGTTCCAATTCCAGGCTACATATTCCAGTTCCAGGCTACCTGTTCCAGTTCCAGTCTACGTTTTACAGTTCCAGACTACATTTTCCAGTTCCTGGCTAAGTGTTCCAGTTCCAGGCTTCATTTTCCAGTTCCAGACTACGTTTTCCAGTTCCAGGCTTTGTTTTCCAGTTCCAGGCTACGTTTTACAGTTCCAGGCTTTGTGTTCCAGTTCCAGGCTTCGTGTTCCAGTTCCAGGCTTCAATTTCCAATTCCAGGCTTCGTGGTCCAGTTCCAGGCTTTCTGTTCCAATTCCAGGCTTCGTGTTCCAGTTCCAGGCTTTGTGTTCCAATTCCAGGCTTCGTATTCCGGTTCCAGGCTACGTGTTCCAGTTCCAGGCTTCGTTTTCCAGTTCCAGGCTACGTTTCCAGTTACAGGCTTCGTGTTCCAGTTACAGGCTACGTGTTCCAATTCCAGTCTTCGTTTTCCAGTTCCAGGCTTCGTTTTCCAGTTCCAGGCTTTGTTTTCCAGTTCCAGGCTACGTTTTACAGTTCCAGGCTTTGTGTTCCAGTTCCAGGCTTCGTTTTCCAGTTCCAGGCTTTGTTTTCCAGTTACAGGCTTCGTTCTCCAGTTCCAGGCTTCGTGTTCCAATTCCAGTCTTCGTTTTCCAGTTCCAGGCTTCGTGTTCCAGTTCCAGGCTTCATTTTCCAGTTCCAGGCTTCGTGTTCCAGTTCCAGGCTTCATTTTCCAGTTCCAGGCTACAAGCTCCAGTTCCAGGCTTCGTGTTCCTATTCCAGTCTTCGTGTTCCAATTGCAGGCTTCGTTTTCCAGTTCCATGCTACGTGTTCCAGTTCCAGGCTTTGTGTTCCAGTTCCAGGCTTCGTGTTCCAGATCCAGGCTTCAATTTCCAATTCCAGGCTTCGTGGTCCAGTTCCAGGCTTTGTGTTCCAATTCCAGGCTACATATTCCAGTTCCAGGCTACCTGTTCCAGTTCCAGGCTACGTTTTACAGTTCCAGACTACATTTTCCAGTTCCTGGCTACGTGTTCCAGTTCCAGGCTTCATTTTCCAGTTCCAGACTACGTTTTCCAGTTCCAGGCTTTGTTTTCCAGTTCCAGGCTACGTTTTACAGTTCCAGGCTTTGTGTTCCAGTTCCAGGCTTCGTGTTCCAGTTCCAGGCTTCAATTTCCAATTCCAGGCTTCGTGGTCCAGTTCCAGGCTTTCTGTTCCAATTCCAGGCTTCGTGTTCCAGTTCCAGGCTTTGTGTTCCAATTCCAGGCTTCGTATTCCGGTTCCAGGCTACGTGTTCCAGTTCCAGGCTTCGTTTTCCAGTTCCAGGCTACGTTTCCAGTTACAGGCTTCGTGTTCCAGTTACAGGCTACGTGTTCCAATTCCAGTCTTCGTTTTCCAGTTCCAGGCTTCGTTTTCCAGTTCCAGGCTTTGTTTTCCAGTTCCAGGCTACGTTTTACAGTTCCAGGCTTTGTGTTCCAGTTCCAGGCTTCGTGTTCCAGTTCCAGGCTTCAATTTCCAATTCCAGGCTTCGTGGTCCAGTTCCAGGCTTTGTGTTCCAATTCCAGGCTTCGTGTTCCGGTTCCAGGCTACGTGTTCCAGTTCCAGTCTTCGTTTTCCAGTTCCAGGCTACGTTTTCCAGTTACAGGCTTCGTGTTCCAGTTCCAGGCTACGTTTTCCAGTTCCAGGCTTCGTGTTCCCGTTCCAGGCTACGTGTTCCAATTCCAGGCTTTGTGTTCCAATTCCAGGGTTTGTTTTCCAGTTCCAGGCTTCGTGTTCCAGTTCCAGGCTTCGTTTTCCAGTTCCAGGCTTCGTTTTCCAGTTCCAGGCTACGTTTTCCAGTTCCAGGCTTCGTTTTCCAGTTCCAGGCTTCGTTTTCCAGTTACAGGCTTCGTGTTCCAGTTACAGGCTACGTGTTCCAATTCCAGTCTTCGTTTTCCAGTTCCAGGCTACGTTTTCCAGTTACAGGCTTCGTGTTCCAGTTCCATGCTACGTGTTCCAGTTCCAGGCTTTGTGTTCCAGTTCCAGGCTTCGTGTTCCAGATCCAGGCTTCAATTTCCAATTCCAGGCTTCGTGGTCCAGTTCCAGGCTTTGTGTTCCAATTCCAGGCTACATATTCCAGTTCCAGGCTACCTGTTCCAGTTCCAGGCTACGTTTTACAGTTCCAGACTACATTTTCCAGTTCCTGGCTACGTGTTCCAGTTCCAGGCTTCATTTTCCAGTTCCAGACTACGTTTTCCAGTTCCAGGCTTTGTTTTCCAGTTCCAGGCTACGTTTTCCAGTTACAGGCTTCGTGTTCCAGTTCCAGGCTACGTTTTCCAGTTCCAGGCTTCGTGTTCCCGTTCCAGGCTACGTGTTCCAATTCCAGGCTTTGTGTTCCAATTCCAGGGTTTGTTTTCCAGTTCCAGGCTTCGTGTTCCAGTTCCAGGCTTCGTTTTCCAGTTCCAGGCTTCGTTTTCCAGTTCCAGGCTACGTTTTCCAGTTCCAGGCTTCGTTTTCCAGTTCCAGGCTTCGTTTTCCAGTTACAGGCTTCGTGTTCCAGTTACAGGCTACGTGTTCCAATTCCAGTCTTCGTTTTCCAGTTCCAGGCTACGTTTTCCAGTTACAGGCTTCGTGTTCCAGTTCCAGGCTTCGTGTTCCAGTTCCAGGCTTCAATTTCCAATTCCAGGCTTCGTGGTCCAGTTCCAGGCTTTGTGTTCCAATTCCAGGCTTCGTGTTCCGGTTCCAGGCTACGTGTTCCAGTTCCAGTTTTCGTTTTCCAGTTCCAGGCTACGTTTTCCAGTTACAGGCTTCGTGTTCCAGTTACAGGCTTCGTGTTCCAGTTACAGGCTTTGTGTTCCAGTTCCAGGCTACATTTTCCAGTTACAGGCTTCGTGTTCCAGTTACAGGCTTCGTGTTCCAGTTACAGGCTTTGTGTTCCAGTTCCAGGCTTTGTTTTCCAGTTCCAGGCTACGTTTTACAGTTCCAGGCTTTGTGTTCCAGTTCCAGGCTTCGTGTTCCAGTTCCAGGCTTCAATTTCCAATTCCAGGCTTCGTGGTCCAGTTCCAGGCTTTGTGTTACAATTCCAGGCTTCGTGTTCTGGTTCCAGGCTACGTGTTCCAGTTCCAGGCTTCGTTTTCCAGTTCCAGGCTACGTTTCCAGTTACAGGCTTCGTGTTCCAGTTACAGGCTACGTGTTCCAATTCCAGTCTTCATTTTCCAGTTCCAGGCTTCGTTTTCCAGTTCCAGGCTTTGTTTTCCAGTTACAGGCTTCGTTCTCCAGTTCCAGGCTTCGTGTTCCAATTCCAGTCTTCGTTTTCCAGTTCCAGGCTTCGTGTTCCAGTTCCAGGCTTCATTTTCCAGTTCCAGGCTTCGTGTTCCAGTTCCAGGCTTCATTTTCCAGTTCCAGGCTACAAGCTCCAGTTCCAGGCTTCGTGTTCCTATTCCAGTCTTCGTGTTCCAATTGCAGGCTTCGTTTTCCAGTTCCATGCTACGTGTTCCAGTTCCAGGCTTTGTGTTCCAGTTCCAGGCTTCGTGTTCCAGTTCCAGGCTTCAATTTCCAATTCCAGGCTTCGTGGTCCAGTTCCAGGCTTTGTGTTCCAATTCCAGGCTTCGTGTTCCGGTTCCAGGCTACGTGTTCCAGTTCCAGGCTTCGTTTTCCAGTTCCAGGCTACGTTTTCCAGTTACAGGCTTCGTGTTCCAGTTCCAGGCTTCGTGTTCCAGTTACAGGCTTTGTGTTCCAGTTCCAGGCTACATTTTCCAGTTACAGGCTTCCTGTTCCAGTTACAGGCTTCGTGTTCCAGTTACAGGCTTTGTGTTCCAATTCCAGGCTTTGTTTTCCAGTTCCAGGCTACGTGTTCCAGTTCCAGGCTTCGTGTTCCAGTTCCAGGCTACGTTTTCCAGTTACAGGCTTCGTTTTCCAGTTCCAGGCTACGTTTTCCAGTTACAGGCTTCGTGTTCCAGTTACAGGCTTTGTGTTCCAGTTCCAGGCTACATTTTCCAGTTACAGGCTTCGTGTTCCAGTTACAGGCTTCGTGTTCCAGTTACAGGCTTTGTGTTCCAATTCCAGGCTTTGTTTTCCAGTTCCAGGCTTCGAGTTCCAGTTCCAGGCTTTGTGTTCCAATTCCAGGCTAAATATTCCAGTTCCAGGCTACCTGTTCCAGTTCCAGGCTACGTTTTACAGTTCCAGACTACATTTTCCAGTTCCTGGCTACGTGTTCCAGTTCCAGGCTTCATTTTCCAGTTCCAGACTACGTTTTCCAGTTCCAGGCTTTGTTTTCCAGTTCCAGGCTACGTTTTACAGTTCCAGGCTTTGTGTTCCAGTTCCAGGCTTCGTGTTCCAGTTCCAGGCTTCAATTTCCAATTCCAGGCTTCGTGGTCCAGTTCCAGGCTTTGTGTTCCAATTCCAGGCTTCGTGTTCCGGTTCCAGGCTACGTGTTCCAGTTCCAGGCTTCGTTTTCCAGTTCCAGGCTACGTTTTCCAGTTACAGGCTTCGTGTTCCAGTTACAGGCTACGTGTTCCAATTCCAGTCTTCGTTTTCCAGTTCCAGGCTTCGTTTTCCAGTTCCAGGCTTTGTTTTCCAGTTACAGGCTTCGTTCTCCAGTTCCAGGCTTCGTGTTCCAATTCCAGTCTTCGTTTTCCAGTTCCAGGCTTCGTGTTCCAGTTACAGGCTTCGTGTTCCAGTTGCAGGCTTTGTGTTCCAGTTCCAGGCTACATTTTCCAGTTACAGGCTTCGTGTTCCAGTTACAGGCTTCGTGTTCCAGTTACAGGCTTTGTGTTCCAATTCCAGGCTTTGTTTTCCAGTTCCAGGCTTCGAGTTCCAGTTCCAGGCTTTGTGTTCCAATTCCAGGCTACATATTCCAGTTCCAGGCTACCTGTTCCAGTTCCAGGCTACGTTTTACAGTTCCAGACTACATTTTCCAGTTCCTGGCTACGTGTTCCAGTTCCAGGCTTCATTTTCCAGTTCCAGACTACGTTTTCCAGTTCCAGGCTTTGTTTTCCAGTTCCAGGCTACGTTTTACAGTTCCAGGCTTTGTGTTCCAGTTCCAGGCTTCGTTTTCCAGTTCCAGGCTTCAATTTCCAATTCCAGGCTTCGTGGTCCAGTTCCAGGCTTTGTGTTCCAATTCCAGGCTTCGTGTTCCGGTTCCAGGCTACGTGTTCCAGTTCCAGGCTTCGTTTTCCAGTTCCAGGCTACGTTTTCCAGTTACAGGCTTCGTGTTCCAGTTACAGGCTACGTGTTCCAATTCCAGTCTTCGTTTTCCAGTTCCAGGCTTCGTTTTCCAGTTCCAGGCTTTGTTTTCCAGTTACAGGCTTCGTTCTCCAGTTCCAGGCTTCGTGTTCCAATTCCAGTCTTCGTTTTCCAGTTCCAGGCTTCGTGTTCCAGTTACAGGCTTCGTGTTCCAGTTACAGGCTTTGTGTTCCAGTTCCAGGCTACATTTTCCAGTTACAGGCTTCGTGTTCCAGTTACAGGCTTCGTGTTCCAGTTACAGGCTTTGTGTTCCAATTCCAGGCTTTGTTTTCCAGTTACAGGCTTCGTTCTCCAGTTCCAGGCTTCGTGTTCCAATTCCAGTCTTCGTTTTCCAGTTCCAGGCTTCGTGTTCCAGTTCCAGGCTTCATTTTCCAGTTCCAGGCTTCGTGTTCCAGTTCCAGGCATCATTTTCCAGTTCCAGGCTACAAGCTCCAGTTCCAGGCTTCGTGTTCCTATTCCAGTCTTCGTGTTCCAATTCCAGGCTTCGTATTCCAGTTCCATGCTACGTGTTCCAGTTCCAGTCTTCGTTTTCCAGTTCCATGCTACGTGTTCCAGTTCCAGGCCATCTTCCAGTTCCAGTCTTCGTTTTCCAGTTCCAGGCTTCGTGTTCCAGTTCCAGGCTCCATTTTCCAATTCCAGGCTTCGTGTTCCAATTCCAGGCTACGTGTCCATTTCCAGGCTACGTGTTCCAATTCCAGACTTCGTGTTCCAAATCCAGCTTCGTTTTAAAATTCCAGCTTCGTTTTCTTGTTCCATGCTACGTTTTCCAGTTCCAGGCTTCATTTTCCAATTCCAGGCTTTGTGTTCCAATTCCAGGCTTCGTTTTCCAGTTCCAGGCTTTGTTTTCCAATTCCGGGCTTCGTGTTCCAATTCCAGGCTTCATTTTCCAATTCCAGGCTTCATTTTCCATTTCCAGGCTACGTGTTCCAATTCCAGGCTATGTGTTCCAATTCCAGGCTTCATTTTCCAGTTCTAGGCTACATGTTCCAATTCCAGGCTACGTGTTCCAATTCCAGGCTTCGTGTTCCAATTCCAGGCTTCATTTTCCAGTTCCAGGCTACGTGTCCCAGTTCCAGGCTTCGTGTTCCAATTCCAGGCTTCATTTTCCAATTCCAGGCTTCGTGTTCCAATTCTAGGCTTTGTGTTCCAGTTCCAGTCTTCGTTTTCCAGTTCCAAGCTTCGTGTTCCATTTCCAGGCTACGTGTTCCAATTCCAGGCTATGTGTTCCGATTCCAGGCTTCATATTCCAGTTCTAGGCTACATGTTGCAATTCCGGGCTACGTGTTCCAATTCCAGGCTTCGTGTTCCAATTCCAGGCTTCATTTTCCAGTTCCAGGCTACGTGTCCCAGTTCCAGGCTTCGTGTTCCAATTCTAGGCTTTGTGTTCCAGTTCCAGTCTTCGTGTTCCATTTCCAGGCTTCATGTTCCAAGTCCAGGCTTCATTTTCCATTTCCAGGCTACGTGTTCCAATTCCAGGCTATGTGTTCCAATTCCAGGCTTCATTTTCCAGTTACAGGCTACATGTTCCAATTCCAGGCTTCGTGTTCCAGTTCCAGGCTACGTGTTCAAATTCCAGGCTACGTGTTCCGATTCCAGGCTATGTGTTCCAATTCCAGGCTTCATTTTCCAGTTCCAGGTTACGTGTTCCCATTCCAGGCTATGTGTTCCAATTCCAGGCTTCGTGTTCCAATTCCAGGCTTCGTGTTCCAGTTCCAGGCTTCGTGTTCCAATTCCAGGCTTCATTTTCCAGTTCCAGGCTCAGTGTTCCAATTCCAGGCTTCGTTTTCCAGTTCCAGGCTTTGTTTTCCAATTCCAGGCTTCGTGTTCCATTTCCAGGCTTCGTGTTCCATTTCCAGGCTTCATGTTCCAATTCCAGGCTTCATTTTCCATTTCCAGGCTACGTGTTCCAATTCTAGGCTATGTGTTCCAATTACAGGCTTCATTTTCCAGTTCCAGGCTACGTGTTCCAATTCCAGGCTTCGTATTCCAGTTCCAGGCTACGTGTTCCAATTCCAGGCTACGCGTTCCAGTTCCAGGCTTTGTTTTACAGTTCCAGTCTCGATGTTCCAGTTCCAGACAACATTTTCCAGTTCCAGGCTTCATTTTCCAATTCCAGGCTTCGTGTTCCAGTTCCAGTCTTCGTGCTCCAGTTCCAGGCTTTGTTTTCCAATTCCAGGCTTCGTGATCCAGTTCCTGGCTCAGTGTTGCAATTCCCGGCTTCGTATTCCAGTTCCAGACTTTGTTTTCCAATTCCAGGCTTCGTGTTCCAATTCCAGGCTTCGTTTTCCAGTTCCAGGCTCAGTGTTCCAATTCCAGGCTCCATGTTCCAGTTACAGACAACATTTTCCAGTTCCAGGCTTCATTTTCCAATTCCAGGCTTCGTTTTCCAGTTCCAGGCTTTGTTTTCCAGTTCCAGGCTTCGTTTTCCAGTTCCAGGCTTTGTTTTCCAGTTCCAGGCTACATTTTCCAATTCCAGACTTCGTTTTCCAATTCCAGGCTTCGTGTCCCAGTTCCAGTCTTTGTGCTCCAGTTCCAGGCTTTGTTTTCCAATTCCAGGCTTCGTTTTCCAATTCCAGGCTTCGTGTTCCAGTTCCAGTGTACGTGTTCCAATTCCAGGCTTCATTTTCCATTTCCAGGCTACGTGTTCCAATTCCAGGCTATGTGTTCCAATTCCAGGCTTCATTTTCCAGTTCCAGGCTACATGTTCCAATTCCAGGCTACGTGTTCCAATTCCAGGCTTTGTGTTCCAATTCCAGGCTTCGTTTTCCAGTTCCAGGCTTTGTTTTCCAATTCCGGGCTTCGTGTTCCAATTCCAGGCTTCATTTTCCAATTCCAGGCTTCATTTTCCATTTCCAGGCTACGTGTTCCAATTCCAGGCTATGTGTTCCAATTCCAGGCTTCATTTTCCAGTTCTAGGCTACATGTTCCAATTCCAGGCTACGTGTTCCAATTCCAGGCTTCGTGTTCCAATTCCAGGCTTCATTTTCCAGTTCCAGGCTACGTGTCCCAGTTCCAGGCTTCGTGTTCCAATTCCAGGCTTCATTTTCCAATTCCAGGCTTCGTGTTCCAATTCTAGGCTTTGTGTTCCAGTTCCAGTCTTCGTTTTCCAGTTCCAAGCTTCGTGTTCCATTTCCAGGCTACGTGTTCCAATTCCAGGCTATGTGTTCCGATTCCAGGCTTCATATTCCAGTTCTAGGCTACATGTTGCAATTCCGGGCTACGTGTTCCAATTCCAGGCTACGCGTTCCAGTTCCAGGCTTTGTTTTACAGTTCCAGTCTCGATGTTCCAGTTCCAGACAACATTTTCCAGTTCCAGGCTTCATTTTCCAATTCCAGGCTTCGTGTTCCAGTTCCAGTCTTCGTGCTCCAGTTCCAGGCTTTGTTTTCCAATTCCAGGCTTCGTGATCCAGTTCCTGGCTCAGTGTTGCAATTCCCGGCTTCGTATTCCAGTTCCAGACTTTGTTTTCCAATTCCAGGCTTCGTGTTCCAATTCCAGGCTTCGTTTTCCAGTTCCAGGCTCAGTGTTCCAATTCCAGGCTCCATGTTCCAGTTACAGACAACATTTTCCAGTTCCAGGCTTCATTTTCCAATTCCAGGCTTCGTTTTCCAGTTCCAGGCTTTGTTTTCCAGTTCCAGGCTTCGTTTTCCAGTTCCAGGCTTTGTTTTCCAGTTCCAGGCTACATTTTCCAATTCCAGACTTCGTTTTCCAATTCCAGGCTTCGTGTCCCAGTTCCAGTCTTTGTGCTCCAGTTCCAGGCTTTGTTTTCCAATTCCAGGCTTCGTTTTCCAATTCCAGGCTTCGTGTTCCAGTTCCAGTGTACGTGTTCCAATTCCAGGCTTCATTTTCCATTTCCAGGCTACGTGTTCCAATTCCAGGCTATGTGTTCCAATTCCTGGCTTCATTTTCCAGTTCCAGGCTACATGTTCCAATTCCAGGCTACGTGTTCCAATTCCAGGCTTTGTGTTCCAATTCCAGGCTTCGTTTTCCAGTTCCAGGCTTTGTTTTCCAATTCCGGGCTTCGTGTTCCAATTCCAGGCTTCATTTTCCAATTCCAGGCTTCATTTTCCATTTCCAGGCTACGTGTTCCAATTCCAGGCTATGTGTTCCAATTCCAGGCTTCATTTTCCAGTTCTAGGCTACATGTTCCAATTCCAGGCTACGTGTTCCAATTCCAGGCTTCGTGTTCCAATTCCAGGCTTCATTTTCCAGTTCCAGGCTACGTGTCCCAGTTCCAGGCTTCGTGTTCCAATTCCAGGCTTCATTTTCCAATTCCAGGCTTCGTGTTCCAATTCTAGGCTTTGTGTTCCAGTTCCAGTCTTCGTTTTCCAGTTCCAAGCTTCGTGTTCCATTTCCAGGCTACGTGTTCCAATTCCAGGCTATGTGTTCCGATTCCAGGCTTCATATTCCAGTTCTAGGCTACATGTTGCAATTCCGGGCTACGTGTTCCAATTCCAGGCTTCGTGTTCCAATTCCAGGCTTCATTTTCCAGTTCCAGGCTACGTGTCCCAGTTCCAGGCTTCGTGTTCCAATTCTAGGCTTTGTGTTCCAGTTCCAGTCTTCGTTTTCCAATTCCAGGCTTCATTTTCGAATTCCAGGCTTCATTTTCCATTTCCAGGCTACGTGTTTTTTCCAGGCTATGTGTTCTAATTCCAGGCTTCATTTTCCTGTTCTAGGCTACGTGTTCCAATTCCAGGCTACGTGTTCCAATTCCAGGCTTCGTGTTCCAATTCCAGGCTTCATTTTCCAGTTCCAGTCTACGTGTCCCAGTTCCAGGCTTCGTGTTCCAATTCCAGGCTTCATTTTCCAATTCCAGGCTTCGTGTTCCAATTCTAGGCTTTGTGTTCCAGTTCCAGTCTTCGTTTTCCAGTTCCAGGCTTCGTGTTCCATTTCCAGGCTTCATTTTCCAATTCCAGGCTTTGAATTCCAGTTCCAGTCTTCGTTTTCCAGTTCCAGGCTACGCGTTCCAGTTCCAGGCTTTGTTTTACAGTTCCAGGCTATGTGTTCCAATTCCAGGCTTCATTTTCCAGTTCCAGGCTACATGTTCCAATTCCAGGCTACGTGTTCCAATTCTAGGCTTTGTGTTCCAGTTCCAGGCTTCGTCTTCCAGTTCCAGGCTACGTGTTCCAGTTCCAGGCTACGTTTTCCAGTTCCATGCTAAGCGTTCCAGTTCCACGCTACATTTTCCAGTTCCAGGCTTCATGTTCCAGTTCCAGGCTTCATGTTCCAGTTCCAGGCTTCGTGTTCTAATTCCAGGCTTCGTGTTCCAGTTCCAGGCTTTGTTTTCCAGTTCCAGGCTTCGTGTTCCAGTTCCAGGCTTTGTGTTCCAATTCCAGGCTTCCTGTTCCAGTTCCAGGCTTCGTGTTCCAGTTCCAGGCTTTGTTTTCCATTTCCAGGCTTCGTGTTCCAATTCCAGGCTTCGTGTTCCATTTCCAGGCTTCATGTTCCAAGTCCAGGCTTCATTTTCCATTTCCAGGCTACGTGTTCCAATTCCAGGCTATGTGTTCCAATTCCAGGCTTCATTTTCCAGTTCCAGGCTACATGTTCCAATTCCAGGGTTCGTGTTCCAGTTCCAGGCTACGTGTTCAAATTCCAGGCTACGTGTTCCGATTCCAGGCTATGTGTTCCAATTCCAGGCTTCATTTTCCAGTTCCAGGCTACGTGTTCCCATTCCAGGCTATGTGTTCCAATTCCAGGCTTCGTGTTCCAATTCCAGGCTTCGTGTTCCAGTTCCAGGCTTCGTGTTCCAATTCCAGGCTTCATTTTCCAGTTCCAGGCTCAGTGTTCCAATTCCAGGCTTCGTTTTCCAGTTCCAGGCTTTGTTTTCCAATTCCAGGCTTCGTGTTCCATTTCCAGGCTTCGTGTTCCAATTCCAGGCTTCGTGTTCCATTTCCAGGCTTCATGTTCCAATTCCAGGCTTCATTTTCCATTTCCAGGCTACGTGTTCCAATTCCAGGCTATGTGTTCCAATTACAGGCTTCATTTTCCAGTTCCAGGCTACGTGTTCCAATTCCAGGCTTCGTATTCCAGTTCCAGGCTACGTGCTCCAATTCCAGGCTACGCGTTCCAGTTCCAGGCTTTGTTTTACAGTTCCAGTCTCGATGTTCCAGTTCCAGACAACATTTTCCAGTTCCAGGCTTCATTTTCCAATTCCAGGCTTCGTGTTCCAGTTCCAGTCTTCGTGCTCCAGTTCCAGGCTTTGTTTTCCAATTCCAGGCTTCGTGATCCAGTTCCAGGCTCAATATTGCAATTCCAGGCTTCGTTTTCCAGTTCCAGACTTTGTTTTCTAATTCCAGGCTTCGTGTTCCAGTTCCAGGCTTTGTTTTCCAGTTCCAGGCTTCGTGTTCCAGTTCCAGGCTTTGTGTTCCAATTCCAGACTTCGTGTTCCAGTTCCAGGCTTCGTGTTCCAGTTCCAGGCTTTGTTTTCCATTTCCAGGCTTCGTGTTCCAATTCCAGGCTTCGTGTTCCATTTCCAGGCTTCATGTTCCAAGTCCAGGCTTCATTTTCCATTTCCAGGCTACGTGTTCCAATTCCAGGCTATGTGTTCCAATTCCAGGCTTCATTTTCCAGTTCCAGGCTACATGTTCCAATTCCAGGCTTCGTGTTCCAGTTCCAGGCTACGTGTTCAAATTCCAGGCTACGTGTTCCGATTCCAGGCTATGTGTTCCAATTCCAGGCTTCATTTTCCAGTTCCAGGCTACGTGTTCCCATTCCAGGCTATGTGTTCCAATTCCAGGCTTCGTGTTCCAATTCCAGGCTTCGTGTTCCAATTCCAGGCTTCATTTTCCAGTTCCAGGCTCAGTGTTCCAATTCCAGGCTTCGTTTTCCAGTTCCAGGCTTTGTTTTCCAGTTCCAGGCTCAGTGTTCCAATTCCAGGCTTCGTTTTCCAATTCCAGGCTTCGTGTTCCAATTCCAGGCTTCATTTTCCAGTTCCAGGCTCAGTGTTCCAATTCCAGGCTTCGTTTTCCAATTCCAGGCTTCGTTTTCCAGTTCCAGGCTTTGTTTTCCAATTCCAGGCTTCGTGTTCCATTTCCAGGCTTCGTGTTCCAATTCCAGGCTTCGTGTTCCATTTCCAGGCTTCATGTTCCAATTCCAGGCTTCATTTTCCATTTCCAGGCTACGTGTTCCAATTCCAGGCTATGTGTTCCAATTACAGGCTTCATTTTCCAGTTCCAGGCTACGTGTTCCAATTCCAGGCTTCGTATTCCAGTTCCAGGCTACGTGTTCCAATTCCAGGCTACGCGTTCCAGTTCCAGGCTTTGTTTTACAGTTCCAGTCTCGATGTTCCAGTTCCAGACAACATTTTCCAGTTCCAGGCTTCATTTTCCAATTCCAGGCTTCGTGTTCCAGTTCCAGTCTTCGTGCTCCAGTTCCAGGCTTTGTTTTCCAATTCCAGGCTTCGTGATCCAGTTCCTGGCTCAGTGTTGCAATTCCCGGCTTCGTATTCCAGTTCCAGACTTTGTTTTCCAATTCCAGGCTTCGTGTTCCAATTCCAGGCTTCTTTTTCCAGTTCCAGGCTCAGTGTTCCAATTCCAGGCTCCATGTTCCAGTTACAGACAACATTTTCCAGTTCCAGGCTTCATTTTCCAATTCCAGGCTTCGTTTTCCAGTTCCAGGCTTTGTTTTCCAGTTCCAGGCTTCGTTTTCCAGTTCCAGGCTTTGTTTTCCAGTTCCAGGCTACATTTTCCAATTCCAGACTTCGTTTTCCAATTCCAGGCTTCGTGTCCCAGTTCCAGTCTTTGTGCTCCAGTTCCAGGCTTTGTTTTCCAATTCCAGGCTTCGTTTTCCAATTCCAGGCTTCGTGTTCCAGTTCCAGTGTACGTGTTCCAATTCCAGGCTTCATTTTCCATTTCCAGGCTACGTGTTCCAATTCCAGGCTATGTGTTCCAATTCCAGGCTTCATTTTCCAGTTCCAGGCTACATGTTCCAATTCCAGGCTACGTGTTCCAATTCCAGGCTTTGTGTTCCAATTCCAGGCTTCGTTTTCCAGTTCCAGGCTTTGTTTTCCAATTCCGGGCTTCGTGTTCCAATTCCAGGCTTCATTTTCCAATTCCAGGCTTCATTTTCCATTTCCAGGCTACGTGTTCCAATTCCAGGCTATGTGTTCCAATTCCAGGCTTCATTTTCCAGTTCTAGGCTACATGTTCCAATTCCAGGCTACGTGTTCCAATTCCAGGCTTCGTGTTCCAATTCCAGGCTTCATTTTCCAGTTCCAGGCTACGTGTCCCAGTTCCAGGCTTCGTGTTCCAATTCCAGGCTTCATTTTCCAATTCCAGGCTTCGTGTTCCAATTCTAGGCTTTGTGTTCCAGTTCCAGTCTTCGTTTTCCAGTTCCAAGCTTCGTGTTCCATTTCCAGGCTACGTGTTCCAATTCCAGGCTATGTGTTCCGATTCCAGGCTTCATATTCCAGTTCTAGGCTACATGTTGCAATTCCGGGCTACGTGTTCCAATTCCAGGCTTCGTGTTCCAATTCCAGGCTTCATTTTCCAGTTCCAGGCTATGTGTCCCAGTTCCAGGCTTCGTGTTCCAATTCTAGGCTTTGTGTTCCAGTTCCAGTCTTCGTGTTCCATTTCCAGGCTTCATGTTCCAAGTCCAGGCTTCATTTTCCATTTCCAGGCTACGTGTTCCAATTCCAGGCTATGTGTTCCAATTCCAGGCTTCATTTTCCAGTTCCAGGCTACATGTTCCAATTCCAGGCTTCGTGTTCCAGTTCCAGGCTACGTGTTCAAATTCCAGGCTACGTGTTCCGATTCCAGGCTATGTGTTCCAATTCCAGGCTTCATTTTCCAGTTCCAGGCTACGTGTTCCCATTCCAGGCTATGTGTTCCAATTCCAGGCTTCGTGTTCCAATTCCAGGCTTCGTGTTCCAGTTCCAGGCTTCGTGTTCCAATTCCAGGCTTCATTTTCCAGTTCCAGGCTCAGTGTTCCAATTCCAGGCTTCGTTTTCCAGTTCCAGGCTTTGTTTTCCAATTCCAGGCTTCGTGTTCCATTTCCAGGCTTCGTGTTCCAATTCCAGGCTTCGTGTTCCATTTCCAGGCTTCATGTTCCAATTCCAGGCTTCATTTTCCATTTCCAGGCTACGTGTTCCAATTCCAGGCTATGTGTTCCAATTACAGGCTTCATTTTCCAGTTCCAGGCTACGTGTTCCAATTCCAGGCTTCGTATTCCAGTTCCAGGCTACGTGTTCCAATTCCAGGCTACGCGTTCCAGTTCCAGGCTTTGTTTTACAGTTCCAGTCTCGATGTTCCAGTTCCAGACAACATTTTCCAGTTCCAGGCTTCATTTTCCAATTCCAGGCTTCGTATTCCAGTTCCAGTCTTCGTGCTCCAGTTCCAGGCTTTGTTTTCCAATTCCAGGCTTCGTGATCCAGTTCCTGGCTCAGTGTTGCAATTCCCGGCTTCGTATTCCAGTTCCAGACTTTGTTTTCCAATTCCAGGCTTCGTGTTCCAATTCCAGGCTTCGTTTTCCAGTTCCAGGCTCAGTGTTCCAATTCCAGGCTCCATGTTCCAGTTACAGACAACATTTTCCAGTTCCCGGCTTCATTTTCCAATTCCAGGCTTCGTTTTCCAGTTCCAGGCTTTGTTTTCCAGTTCCAGGCTTCGTTTTCCAGTTCCAGGCTTTGTTTTCCAGTTCCAGGCTACATTTTACAATTCCAGACTTCGTTTTCCAATTCCAGGCTTCGTGTCCCAGTTCCAGTCTTTGTGCTCCAGTTCCAGGCTTTGTTTTCCAATTCCAGGCTTCGTTTTCCAATTCCAGGCTTCGTGTTCCAGTTCCAGTGTACGTGTTCCAATTCCAGGCTTCATTTTCCATTTCCAGGCTACGTGTTCCAATTCCAGGCTATGTGTTCCAATTCCAGGCTTCATTTTCCAGTTCCAGGCTACATGTTCCAATTCCAGGCTACGTGTTCCAATTCCAGGCTTTGTGTTCCAATTCCAGGCTTCGTTTTCCAGTTCCAGGCTTTGTTTTCCAATTCCGGGCTTCGTGTTCCAATTCCAGGCTTCATTTTCCAATTCCAGGCTTCATTTTCCATTTCCAGGCTACGTGTTCCAATTCCAGGCTATGTGTTCCAATTCCAGGCTTCATTTTCCAGTTCTAGGCTACATGTTCCAATTCCAGGCTACGTGTTCCAATTCCAGGCTTCGTGTTCCAATTCCAGGCTTCATTTTCCAGTTCCAGGCTACGTGTCCCAGTTCCAGGCTTCGTGTTCCAATTCCAGGCTTCATTTTCCAATTCCAGGCTTCGTGTTCCAATTCTAGGCTTTGTGTTCCAGTTCCAGTCTTCGTTTTCCAGTTCCAAGCTTCGTGTTCCATTTCCAGGCTACGTGTTCCAATTCCAGGCTATGTGTTCCGATTCCAGGCTTCATATTCCAGTTCTAGGCTACATGTTGCAATTCCGGGCTACGTGTTCCAATTCCAGGCTTCGTGTTCCAATTCCAGGCTTCATTTTCCAGTTCCAGGCTACGTGTCCCAGTTCCAGGCTTCGTGTTCCAATTCTAGGCTTTGTGTTCCAGTTCCAGTCTTCGTTTTCCAATTCCAGGCTTCATTTTCGAATTCCAGGCTTCATTTTCCATTTCCAGGCTACGTGTTTTTTCAAGGCTATGTGTTCTAATTCCAGGCTTCATTTTCCTGTTCTAGGCTACGTGTTCCAATTCCAGGCTACGTGTTACAATTCCAGGCTTCGTGTTCCAATTCCAGGCTTCATTTTCCAGTTCCAGTCTACGTGTCCCAGTTCCAGGCTTCGTGTTCCAATTCCAGGCTTCATTTTCCAATTCCAGGCTTCGTGTTCCAATTCTAGGCTTTGTGTTCCAGTTCCAGTCTTCGTTTTCCAGTTCCAGGCTTCGTGTTCCATTTCCAGGCTTCATTTTCCAATTCCAGGCTTTGAATTCCAGTTCCAGTCTTCGTTTTCCAGTTCCAGGCTACGCGTTCCAGTTCCAGGCTTTGTTTTACAGTTCCAGGCTATGTGTTCCAATTCCAGGCTTCATTTTCCAGTTCCAGGCTACATGTTCCAATTCCAGGCTACGTGTTCCAATTCCAGGCTTTGTGTTCCAATTCCAGGCTTCGTTTTCCAGTTCCAGGCTTTGTTTTCCAATTCCGGGCTTCGTGTTCCAATTCCAGGCTTCATTTTCCAATTCCAGGCTTCATTTTCCATTTCCAGGCTACGTGTTCCAATTCCAGGCTATGTGTTCCAATTCCAGGCTTCATTTTCCAGTTCTAGGCTACGTGTTCCAATTCCAGGCTACGTGTTCCAATTCCAGGCTTCGTGTTCCAATTCCAGGCTTCGTTTTCCAGTTCCAGTCTTCGTTTTCCAGTTCCAGGCTATGCGTTCCAGTTCCAGGCTTTGTTTTACAGTTCCAGGCTCCATGTTCCAGTTCCAGACAACATTTTCCAGTTCCAGGCTTCATTTTCCAATTCCAGGCTTCGTTTTCCCGTTCTAGGCTTCGTTTCCAATTCCAAGCTTCGTGTTCCAATTTCAGGCTTCATTTTCCAGTTCCAGGCTTTGTTTTCCAGTTCCAGGCTTTGTTTTCCAGTTCCAGGCTTCGTTTTCCAGTTCCAGGCTTCGTGTTCCAATTCCAGACTTCGTTTTCCAATTCCAGGCTTCGTGTCCCAGTTCCTGTCTTTGTGCTCCAGTTCCAGGCTTTGTTTTCCAATTCCAGGCTTTGTGTTCCAGTTCCAGGCTCAGTGTTCCAATTCCAGGCTTCGTTTTCCAGTTCCAGGCTTTGTTTTCCAATTCCAGGCTTCGTGTTCCATTTCCAGGCTTCATTTTCGAATTCCAGGCTTCATTTTCCATTTCCAGGCTACGTGTTCCAATTCCAGGCTATGTGTTCCAATTCCAGGCTTCATTTTCCAGTTCCAGGCTACAAGTTCCAATTCCAGGCTACGTGTTCCAATTCCAGGCTTTGTTTTCCAATTCCAGGCTTCGTGTTCCATTTCCAGGCTTCGTGTTCCAATTCCAGGCTTCGTGTTCCAATTACAGGCTTCATTTTCCAGTTCCAGGCTACGTGTTCCAATTCCAGGCTTCGTATTCCAGTTCCAGGCTACGTGTTCCAATTCCAGGCTACGCGTTCCAGTTCCAGGCTTTGTTTTACAGTTCCAGTCTCGATGTTCCAGTTCCAGACAACATTTTCCAGTTCCAGGCTTCATTTTCCAATTCCAGGCTTCGTGTTCCAGTTCCAGTCTTCGTGCTCCAGTTCCAGGCTTTGTTTTCCAATTCCAGGCTTCGTGTTCCAATTCCAGGCTTCGTTTTCCAGTTCCAGTCTTCGTTTTCCAGTTCCAGGCTATGCGTTCCAGTTCCAGGCTTTGTTTTACAGTTCCAGGCTCCATGTTCCAGTTCCAGACAACATTTTCCAGTTCCAGGCTTCATTTTCCAATTCCAGGCTTCGTTTTCCCGTTCTAGGCTTCGTTTCCAATTCCAAGCTTCGTGTTCCAATTTCAGGCTTCATTTTCCAGTTCCAGGCTTTGTTTTCCAGTTCCAGGCTTTGTTTTCCAGTTCCAGGCTTCGTTTTCCAGTTCCAGGCTTCGTGTTCCAATTCCAGACTTCGTTTTCCAATTCCAGGCTTCGTGTCCCAGTTCCTGTCTTTGTGCTCCAGTTCCAGGCTTTGTTTTCCAATTCCAGGCTTTGTGTTCCAGTTCCAGGCTCAGTGTTCCAATTCCAGGCTTCGTTTTCCAGTTCCAGGCTTTGTTTTCCAATTCCAGGCTTCGTGTTCCATTTCCAGGCTTCATTTTCGAATTCCAGGCTTCATTTTCCATTTCCAGGCTACGTGTTCCAATTCCAGGCTATGTGTTCCAATTCCAGGCTTCATTTTCCAGTTCCAGGCTACATGTTCCAATTCCAGGCTACGTGTTCCAATTCCAGGCTTTGTTTTCCAATTCCAGGCTTCGTGTTCCATTTCCAGGCTTCGTGTTCCAATTCCAGGCTTCGTGTTCCATTTCCAGGCTTCATGTTCCAATTCCAGGCTTCATTTTCCATTTCCAGGCTACGTGTTCCAATTCCAGGCTATGTGTTCCAATTACAGGCTTCATTTTCCAGTTCCAGGCTACGTGTTCCAATTCCAGGCTTCGTATTCCAGTTCCAGGCTACGTGTTCCAATTCCAGGCTACGCGTTCCAGTTCCAGGCTTTGTTTTACAGTTCCAGTCTCGATGTTCCAGTTCCAGACAACATTTTCCAGTTCCAGGCTTCATTTTCCAATTCCAGGCTTCGTGTTCCAGTTCCAGTCTTCGTGCTCCAGTTCCAGGCTTTGTTTTACAATTCCAGGCTTCGTGATCCAGTTCCAGGCTCAGTGTTGCAATTCCCGGCTTCGTATTCCAGTTCCAGACTTTGTTTTCCAATTCCAGGCTTTGTGTTCCAATTCCAGGCTTCGTTTTCCAGTTCCAGGCTCAGTGTTCCAATTCCAGGCTCCATGTTCCAGATACAGACAACATTTTCCAGTTCCAGGCTTCATTTTCCAATTCCAGGCTTCGTTTTCCCGTTCTAGGCTTCGTTTCCAATTCCAGGCTTCGTGTTCCAATTTCAGGCTTCATTTTCCAGTTCCAGGCTTTGTTTTCCAGTTCCAGGCTTTGTTTTCCAGTTCCAGGCTTCGTTTTCCAGTTCCAGGCTTTGTTTTCCAGTTCCAGGCTACGTTTTCCAATTCCAGACTTCGTTTTCCAATTCCAGGCTTCGTGTCCCAGTTCCAGTCTTTGTGCTCCAGTTCCAGGCTTTGTTTTCCAATTCCAGGCTTCGTTTTCCAATTCCAGGCTTCGTGTTCCAGTTCCAGTGTACGTGTTCCAATTCCAGGCTTCATTTTCCATTTCCAGGCTACGTGTTCCAATTCCAGGCTATGTGTTCCAATTCCAGGCTTCATTTTCCAGTTCCAGGCTACATGTTCCAATTCCAGGCTACGTGTTCCAATTCCAGGCTTTGTGTTCCAATTCCAGGCTTCGTTTTCCAGTTCCAGGCTTTGTTTTCCAATTCCGGGCTTCGTGTTCCAATTCCAGGCTTCATTTTCCAATTCCAGGCTTCATTTTCCATTTCCAGGCTACGTGTTCCAATTCCAGGCTATGTGTTCCAATTCCAGGCTTCATTTTCCAGTTCTAGGCTACATGTTCCAATTCCAGGCTACGTGTTCCAATTCCAGGCTTCGTGTTCCAATTCCAGGCTTCATTTTCCAGTTCCAGGCTACGTGTCCCAGTTCCAGGCTTCGTGTTCCAATTCCAGGCTTCATTTTCCAATTCCAGGCTTCGTGTTCCAATTCTAGGCTTTGTGTTCCAGTTCCAGTCTTCGTTTTCCAGTTCCAAGCTTCGTGTTCCATTTCCAGGCTACGTGTTCCAATTCCAGGCTATGTGTTCCGATTCCAGGCTTCATATTCCACTTCTAGGCTACATGTTGCAATTCCAGGCTACGTGTTCCAATTCCAGGCTTCGTGTTCCAATTCCAGGCTTCATTTTCCAGTTCCAGGCTACGTGTCCCAGTTCCAGGCTTCGTGTTCCAATTCTAGGCTTTGTGTTCCAGTTCCAGTCTTCGTTTTCCAATTCCAGGCTTCATTTTCGAATTCCAGGCTACGTGTTTTTTCCAGGCTATGTGTTCTAATTCCAGGCTTCATTTTCCTGTTCTAGGCTACGTGTTCCAATTCCAGGCTACGTGTTCCAATTCCAGGCTTCGTGTTCCAATTCCAGGCTTCATTTTCCAGTTCCAGGCTACGTGTCCCAGTTCCAGGCTTCGTGTTCCAATTCCAGGCTTCATTTTCCAATTCCAGGCTTCGTGTTCCAATTCTAGGCTTTGTGTTCCAGTTCCAGTCTTCGTTTTCCAGTTCCAGGCTTCGTGTTCCATTTCCAGGCTTCATTTTCCAGTTCCAGGCTTTGTTTTCCAGTTCCAGGCTTTGTTTTCCAGTTCCAGGCTTCGTTTTCCAGTTCCAGGCTTTGTTTTCCAGTTCCAGGCTACGTTTTCCAATTCCAGGCTTCGTTTTCCAATTCCAGGCTTCGTGTTCCAGTTCCAGTGTACGTGTTCCAATTCCAGGCTTCATTTTCCATTTCCAGGCTACGTGTTCCAATTCCAGGCTATGTGTTCCAATTCCAGGCTTCATTTTCCAGTTCCAGGCTACATGTTCCAAATCCAGGCTACGTGTTCCAATTCCAGGCTTTGTGTTCCAATTCCAGGCTTCGTTTTCCAGTTCCAGGCTTTGTTTTCCAATTCCGGGCTTCGTGTTCCAATTCCAGGCTTCATTTTCCAATTCCAGGCTTCATTTTCCATTTCCAGGCTACGTGTTCCAATTCCAGGCTATGTGTTCCAATTCCAGGCTTCATTTTCCAGTTCTAGGCTTCATTTTCCATTTCCAGGCTACGTGTTCCAATTCCAGGCTATGTGTTCCAATTCCAGGCTTCATTTTCCAGTTCTAGGCTACGTGTTCCAATTCCAGGCTACGTGTTCCAATTCCAGGCTTGGTGTTCCAATTCCAGGCTTCGTTTTCCAGTTCCAGTCTTCGTTTTCCAGTTCCAGGCTATGCGTTCCAGTTCCAGGCTTTGTTTTACAGTTCCAGGCTCCATGTTCCAGTTCCAGACAACATTTTCCAGTTCCAGGCTTCATTTTCCAATTCCAGGCTTCGTTTTCCCGTTCTAGGCTTCGTTTCCAATTCCAAGCTTCGTGTTCCAATTTCAGGCTTCATTTTCCAGTTCCAGGCTTTGTTTTCCAGTTCCAGGCTTTGTTTTCCAGTTCCAGGCTTCGTTTTCCAGTTCCAGGCTTTGTTTTCCAGTTCCAGGCTACGTTTTCCAGTTCCAGGCTCCATTTTCTAATTCCAGGCTTCGTGTTCCAATTCCAGACTTCGTTTTCCAATTCCAGGCTTCGTGTCCCAGTTCCTGTCTTTGTGCTCCAGTTCCAGGCTTTGTTTTCCAATTCCAGGCTTTGTGTTCCAGTTCCAGGCTCAGTATTCCAATTCCAGGCTTCGTGTTCCATTTCCAGGCCTCATTTTCGAATTCCAGGCTTCATTTTCCATTTCCAGGCTACGTGTTCCAATTCCAGGCTATGTGTTCCAATTCCAGGCTTCATTTTCCAGTTCCAGGCTACATGTTCCAATTCCAGGCTACGTGTTCCAATTCCAGGCTTTGTTTTCCAATTCCAGGCTTCGTGTTCCATTTCCAGGCTTCGTGTTCCAATTCCAGGATTCGTGTTCCATTTCCAGGCTTCATGTTCCAATTCCAGGCTTCATTTTCCATTTCCAGGCTACGTGTTCCAGTTCCAGGCTTTGTTTTCCATTTCCAGGCTTCGTGTTCCAATTCCAGGCTTCGTGTTCCATTTCCAGGCTTCATGTTCCAAGTCCAGGCTTCATTTTCCATTTCCAGGCTACGTGTTCCAATTCCAGGCTATGTGTTCCAATTCCAGGCTTCATTTTCCAGTTCCAGGCTACATGTTCCAATTCCAGGCTTCGTGTTCCAGTTCCAGGCTACGTGTTCAAATTCCAGGCTACGTGTTCCGATTCCAGGCTATGTGTTCCAATTTCAGGCTTCATTTTCCAGTTCCAGGCTACGTGTTCCCATTCCAGGCTATGTGTTCCAATTCCAGGCTTCGTGTTCCAATTCCAGGCTTCGTGTTCCAGTTCCAGGCTTCGTGTTCCAATTCCAGGCTTCATTTTCCAGTTCCAGGCTCAGTGTTCCAATTCCAGGCTTCGTTTTCCAGTTCCAGGCTTTGTTTTCCAATTCCAGGCTTCGTGTTCCATTTCCAGGCTTCGTGTTCCAATTCCAGGCTATGTGTTCCAATTCCAGGCTTCATTTTCCAATTCCAGGCTTCATTTTCCATTTCCAGGCTACGTGTTCCAATTCCAGGCTATGTGTTCCAATTCCAGGCTTCATTTTCCAGTTCTAGGCTACATGTTCCAATTCCAGGCTACGTGTTCCAATTCCAGGCTTCGTGTTCCAATTCCAGGCTTCATTTTCCAGTTCCAGGCTACGTGTCCCAGTTCCAGGCTTCGTGTTCCAATTCCAGGCTTCATTTTCCAATTCCAGGCTTCGTGTTCCAATTCTAGGCTTTGTGTTCCAGTTCCAGTCTTCGTTTTCCAGTTCCAAGCTTCGTGTTCCATTTCCAGGCTACGTGTTCCAATTCCAGGCTATGTGTTCCGATTCCAGGCTTCATATTCCACTTCTAGGCTACATGTTGCAATTCCAGGCTACGTGTTCCAATTCCAGGCTTCGTGTTCCAATTCCAGGCTTCATTTTCCAGTTCCAGGCTACGTGTCCCAGTTCCAGGCTTCGTGTTCCAATTCTAGGCTTTGTGTTCCAGTTCCAGTCTTCGTTTTCCAATTCCAGGCTTCATTTTCGAATTCCAGGCTACGTGTTTTTTCCAGGCTATGTGTTCTAATTCCAGGCTTCATTTTCCTGTTCTAGGCTACGTGTTCCAATTCCAGGCTACGTGTTCCAATTCCAGGCTTCGTGTTCCAATTCCAGGCTTCATTTTCCAGTTCCAGGCTACGTGTCCCAGTTCCAGGCTTCGTGTTCCAATTCCAGGCTTCATTTTCCAATTCCAGGCTTCGTGTTCCAATTCTAGGCTTTGTGTTCCAGTTCCAGTCTTCGTTTTCCAGTTCCAGGCTTCGTGTTCCATTTCCAGGCTTCATTTTCCAGTTCCAGGCTTTGTTTTCCAGTTCCAGGCTTTGTTTTCCAGTTCCAGGCTTCGTTTTCCAGTTCCAGGCTTTGTTTTCCAGTTCCAGGCTACGTTTTCCAATTCCAGGCTTCGTTTTCCAATTCCAGGCTTCGTGTTCCAGTTCCAGTGTACGTGTTCCAATTCCAGGCTTCATTTTCCATTTCCAGGCTACGTGTTCCAATTCCAGGCTATGTGTTCCAATTCCAGGCTTCATTTTCCAGTTCCAGGCTACATGTTCCAAATCCAGGCTACGTGTTCCAATTCCAGGCTTTGTGTTCCAATTCCAGGCTTCGTTTTCCAGTTCCAGGCTTTGTTTTCCAATTCCGGGCTTCGTGTTCCAATTCCAGGCTTCATTTTCCAATTCCAGGCTTCATTTTCCATTTCCAGGCTACGTGTTCCAATTCCAGGCTATGTGTTCCAATTCCAGGCTTCATTTTCCAGTTCTAGGCTTCATTTTCCATTTCCAGGCTACGTGTTCCAATTCCAGGCTATGTGTTCCAATTCCAGGCTTCATTTTCCAGTTCTAGGCTACGTGTTCCAATTCCAGGCTACGTGTTCCAATTCCAGGCTTGGTGTTCCAATTCCAGGCTTCGTTTTCCAGTTCCAGTCTTCGTTTTCCAGTTCCAGGCTATGCGTTCCAGTTCCAGGCTTTGTTTTACAGTTCCAGGCTCCATGTTCCAGTTCCAGACAACATTTTCCAGTTCCAGGCTTCATTTTCCAATTCCAGGCTTCGTTTTCCCGTTCTAGGCTTCGTTTCCAATTCCAAGCTTCGTGTTCCAATTTCAGGCTTCATTTTCCAGTTCCAGGCTTTGTTTTCCAGTTCCAGGCTTTGTTTTCCAGTTCCAGGCTTCGTTTTCCAGTTCCAGGCTTTGTTTTCCAGTTCCAGGCTACGTTTTCCAGTTCCAGGCTCCATTTTCTAATTCCAGGCTTCGTGTTCCAATTCCAGACTTCGTTTTCCAATTCCAGGCTTCGTGTCCCAGTTCCTGTCTTTGTGCTCCAGTTCCAGGCTTTGTTTTCCAATTCCAGGCTTTGTGTTCCAGTTCCAGGCTCAGTATTCCAATTCCAGGCTTCGTGTTCCATTTCCAGGCCTCATTTTCGAATTCCAGGCTTCATTTTCCATTTCCAGGCTACGTGTTCCAATTCCAGGCTATGTGTTCCAATTCCAGGCTTCATTTTCCAGTTCCAGGCTACATGTTCCAATTCCAGGCTACGTGTTCCAATTCCAGGCTTTGTTTTCCAATTCCAGGCTTCGTGTTCCATTTCCAGGCTTCGTGTTCCAATTCCAGGCTTCGTGTTCCATTTCCAGGCTTCATGTTCCAATTCCAGGCTTCATTTTCCATTTCCAGGCTACGTGTTCCAGTTCCAGGCTTTGTTTTCCATTTCCAGGCTTCGTGTTCCAATTCCAGGCTTCGTGTTCCATTTCCAGGCTTCATGTTCCAAGTCCAGGCTTCATTTTCCATTTCCAGGCTACGTGTTCCAATTCCAGGCTATGTGTTCCAATTCCAGGCTTCATTTTCCAGTTCCAGGCTACATGTTCCAATTCCAGGCTTCGTGTTCCAGTTCCAGGCTACGTGTTCAAATTCCAGGCTACGTGTTCCGATTCCAGGCTATGTGTTCCAATTGCAGGCTTCATTTTCCAGTTCCAGGCTACGTGTTCCCATTCCAGGCTATGTGTTCCAATTCCAGGCTTCGTGTTCCAATTCCAGGCTTCGTGTTCCAGTTCCAGGCTTCGTGTTCCAATTCCAGGCTTCATTTTCCAGTTCCAGGCTCAGTGTTCCAATTCCAGGCTTCGTTTTCCAGTTCCAGGCTTTGTTTTCCAATTCCAGGCTTCGTGTTCCATTTCCAGGCTTCGTGTTCCAATTCCAGGCTATGTGTTCCAATTCCAGGCTTCATTTTCCAGTTCCAGGCTACATGTTCCAATTCCAGGCTACGTGTTCCAATTCCAGGCTTTGTGTTCCAATTCCAGGCTTCGTTTTCCAGTTCCAGGCTTTGTTTTCCAATTCCGGGCTTCGTGTTCCAATTCCAGGCTTCATTTTCCAATTCCAGGCTTCATTTTCCATTTCCAGGCTACGTGTTCCAATTCCAGGCTATGTGTTCCAATTACAGGCTTCATTTTCCAGTTCCAGGCTACGTGTTCCAATTCCAGGCTTCGTATTCCAGTTCCAGGCTACGTGTTCCAATTCCAGGCTTCGCGTTCCAGTTCCAGGCTTTGTTTTACAGTTCCAGTCTCGATGTTCCAGTTCCAGACAACATTTTCCAGTTCCAGGCTTCATTTTCCAATTCCAGGCTTCATGTTCCAATTCTAGGCTTCGTGTTCCAGTTCCAGTCTTCATTTTCCAGTTCCAGGCTTCGTGTTCCAATTCCAGGCTTCATTTTCCAATTCCAGGCTTTGTTTTACAGTTCCAGTCTCGATGTTCCAGTTCCGGACAACATTTTCCAGTTGCAGGCTTCATTTTCCAATTCCAGGCTTCGTTTTCCCGTTCTAGACTTCGTTTCCAATTCCAGGCCTTGTGTTCCAATTTCAGGCTTCATTTTCCAGTTCCAGGCTTTGTTTTCCAGTTCCAGGCTTTGTTTTCCAGTTCCAGGCTTCGTTTTCCATTTCCAGGCTTTGTTTTCCAGTTCCAGTCTAAGTTTTCCACTTCCAGGCTCAATTTTCTAATTCCAGCCTTTGTTTTCCAATTCCAGGCTTCGTGTTCCAATTCCAGGCTTCGTGTTCCAGTTCCAGGATTTGTTTTCCAGTTCCAGGCTTTGTGTTCCAATTCTAGGCTTTGTGTTCCAGTTCCAGGCTTCGTCTTCCAGTTCCAGGCTACGTGTTCCAGTTCCAGGCTACGTTTTCCAGTTCCATGCTAAGCGTTCCAGTTCCAGGCTACATTTTCCAGTTCCAGGCTTCATGTTCCAGTTCCAGGCTTCATGTTCCAGTTCCAGGCTTCGTGTTCTAATTCCAGGCTTCGTGTTCCAGTTCCAGGCTTTGTTTTCCAGTTCCAGGCTTCGTGTTCCAGTTCCAGGCTTTGTGTTCCAATTCCAGGCTTCGTGTTCCAGTTCCAGGCTTCGTGTTCCAGTTCCAGGCTTTGTTTTCCATTTCCAGGCTTCGTGTTCCAATTCCAGGGTTCCTGTTCCATTTCCAGGCTTCATGTTCCAAGTCCAGGCTTCATTTTCCATTTCCAGGCTAAGTGTTCCAATTCCAGGCTATGTGTTCCAATTCCAGGCTTCATTTTCCAGTTCCAGGCTACATGTTCCAATTCCAGGCTTCGTGTTCCAGTTCCAGGCTACGTGTTCAAATTCCAGGCTACGAGTTCCGATTCCAGGCTATGTGTTCCAATTCCAGGCTTCATTTTCCAGTTCCAGGCTACGTGTTCCCATTCCAGGCTATGTGTTCCAATTCCAGGCTTCGTGTTCCAATTCCAGGCTTCGTGTTCCAGTTCCAGGCTTCGTGTTCCAATTCCAGGCTTCATTTTCCAGTTCCAGGCTCAGTGTTCCAATTCCAGGCTTCGTTTTCCAGTTCCAGGCTTTGTTTTCCAATTCCAGGCTTCGTGTTCCATTTCCAGGCTTCGTGTTCCAATTCCGGGCTTCGTGTTCCATTTCCAGGCTTCATGTTCCAATTCCAGGCTTCATTTTCCATTTCCAGGCTACGTGTTCCAATTCCAGGCTATGTGTTCCAATTCCAGGCTTCGTATTCCAGTTCCAGGCTACGTGTTCCAATTCCAGGCTACGCGTTCCAGTTCCAGGCTTTGTTTTACAGTTCCAGTCTCGATGTTCCAGTTCCAGACAACATTTTCCAGTTCCAGGCTTCATTTTCCAATTCCAGGCTTCGTGTTCCAGTTCCAGTCTTCGTGCTCCAGTTCCAGGCTTTGTTTTCCAATTCCAGGCTTCGTGATCCAGTTCCAGGCTCAGTATTGCAATTCCAGGCTTCGTTTTCCAGTTCCAGACTTTGTTTTCTAATTCCAGGCTTCGTGTTCCAGTTCCAGGCTTTGTTTTCCAGTTCCAGGCTTCGTGTTCCAGTTCCAGGCTTTGTGTTCCAATTCCAGACTTCGTGTTCCAGTTCCAGGCTTCGTGTTCCAGTTCCAGGCTTTGTTTTCCATTTCCAGGCTTCGTGTTCCAATTCCAGGCTTCGTGTTCCATTTCCAGGCTTCATGTTCCAAGTCCAGGCTTCATTTTCCATTTCCAGGCTACGTGTTCCAATTCCAGGCTATGTGTTCCAATTCCAGGCTTCATTTTCCAGTTCCAGGCTACATGTTCCAATTCCAGGCTTCGTGTTCCAGTTCCATGCTACGTGTTCAAATTCCAGGCTACGTGTTCCGATTCCAGGCTATGTGTTCCAATTCCAGGCTTCATTTTCCAGTTCCAGGCTACGTGTTCCCATTCCAGGCTATGTGTTCCAATTCCAGGCTTCGTGTTCCAATTCCAGGCTTCGTGTTCCAGTTCCAGGCTTCGTGTTCCAATTCCAGGCTTCATTTTCCAGTTCCAGGCTCAGTGTTCCAATTCCAGGCTTCGTTTTCCAGTTCCAGGCTTTGTTTTCCAATTCCAGGCTTCGTGTTCCATTTCCAGGCTTCGTGTTCCAATTCCAGGCTTCGTGTTCCATTTCCAGGCTTCATGTTCCAATTCCAGGCTTCATTTTCCATTTCCAGGCTACGTGTTCCAATTCCAGGCTATGTGTTCCAATTACAGGCTTCATTTTCCAGTTCCAGGCTACGTGTTCCAATTCCAGGCTTCGTATTCCAGTTCCAGGCTACGTGTTCCAATTCCAGGCTACGCGTTCTAGTTCCAGGCTTTGTTTTACAGTTCCAGTCTCGATGTTCCAGTTCCAGACAACATTTTCCAGTTCCAGGCTTCATTTTCCAATTCCAGGCTTCGTGTTGCAGTTCCAGTCTTCGTGCTCCAGTTCCAGGCTTTGTTTTCCAATTCCAGGCTTCGTGATCCAGTTCCAGGCTTTGTTTTCCAATTCCCGACTTCGTATTCCAGTTCCAGACTTTGTTTTCCAATTCCAGGCTTCGTGTTCCAATTCCAGGCTTCGTTTTCCAGTTCCAGGCTCAGTGTTCCAATTCCAGGCTCCATGTTCCAGTTACAGACAACATTTTCCAGTTCCAGGCTAATTGTCCCAGTTCCAGGCTTCGTGTTCCAATTCCAGGCTTCATTTTCCAATTCCAGGCTTCGTGTTCCAATTCTAGGCTTTGTGTTCCAGTTCCAGTCTTCGTTTTCCAGTTCCAAGCTTCGTGTTCCATTTCCAGGCTACGTGTTCCAATTCCAGGCTATGTGTTCCGATTCCAGGCTTCATATTCCAGTTCTAGGCTACATGTTCCAATTCCAGGCTACGTGTTCCAATTCCAGGCTTCGTGTTCCAATTCCAGACTTCATTTTCCAGTTCCAGGCTACGTGTCCCAGTTCCAGGCTTCATGTTCCAATTCTAGGCTTTGTGTTCCAATTCCAGGCTTCGTGTTCCAATTCCAGGCTTCATTTTCGAATTCCAGGCTTCATTTTCCATTTCCGGGCTTCGTGTTTTTTCCAGGCTATCTGTTCTAATTCCAGG
Source organism: Hypanus sabinus (assembly GCF_030144855.1). NCBI lineage: Eukaryota > Metazoa > Chordata > Chondrichthyes > Myliobatiformes > Dasyatidae > Hypanus > Hypanus sabinus. The sequence goes on along the minus strand of NC_082722.1, from coordinate 17,756,153 downwards.
CTTCATTTTAATGTTCTAGGCTACGTGTTCCAATTCCAGGCTACGTGTTCCAATTCCAGGCTTCGTGTTCCAATTCCAGGCTTCATTTTCCAGTTCCAGGCTACGTGTCCCAGTTCCAGGCTTCGTTTTCCAATTCCAGGCTTCATTTTCCAATTCCAGGCTTCGTGTTCCAATTCTAGGCTTTGTGTTCCAGTTCCAGTCTTCGTTTTCCAGTTCCAGGCTTCGTGTTCCATTTCCAGGCTTCATTTTCCAATTCCAGGCTTTGAATTCCAGTTCCAGTCTTCGTTTTCCAGTTCCAGGCTACGCGTTCCAGTTCCAGGCTTTGTTTTACAGTTCCAGTCTATGTGTTCCAATTCCAGGCTTCATTTTCCAGTTCCAGGCTACATGTTCCAATTCCAGGCTACGTGTTCCAATTCCAGGCTTTGTGTTCCAATTCCAGGCTTCGTTTTCCAGTTCCAGGCTTTGTTTTCCAATTCCGGGCTTCGTGTTCCAATTCCAGGCTTCATTTTCCAATTCCAGGCTTCATTTTCCATTTCCAGGCTACGTGTTCCAATTCCAGGCTATGTGTTCCAATTCCAGGCTTCATTTTCCAGTTCTAGGCTACGTGTTCCAATTCCAGGCTACGTGTTCCAATTCCAGGCTTCGTGTTCCAATTCCAGGCTTCGTTTTCCAGTTCCAGTCTTCGTTTTCCAGTTCCAGGCTATGCGTTCCAGTTCCAGGCTTTGTTTTACAGTTCCAGGCTCCATGTTCCAGTTCCAGACAACATTTTCCAGTTCCAGGCTTCATTTTCCAATTCCAGGCTTCGTTTTCCCGATCTAGGCTTCGTTTCCAATTCCAAGCTTCGTGTTCCAATTTCAGGCTTCATTTTCCAGTTCCAGGCTTTGTTTTCCAGTTCCAGGCTTTGTTTTCCAGTTCCAGGCTTCGTTTTCCAGTTCCAGGCTTCGTGTTCCAATTCTAGGCTTTGTGTTCCAGTTCCAGTCTTCGTTTTCCAGTTCCAAGCTTCGTGTTCCATTTCCAGGCTACGTGTTCCAATTCCAGGCTATGTGTTCCGATTCCAGGCTTCATATTCCAATTCTAGGCTACATGTTCCAATTCCAGGCTACGTGTTCCAATTCCAGGCTTCGTGTTCCAATTCCAGGCTTCATTTTCCAGTTCCAGGCTACGTGTCCCAGTTCCAGGCTTCATGTTCCAATTCTAGGCTTTGTGTTCCAATTCCAGGCTTCGTGTTCCAATTCCAGGCTTCATTTTCGAATTCCAGGCTTCATTTTCCATTTCCAGGCTACGTGTTTTTTCCAGGCTATGTGTTCTAATTCCAGGCTTCATTTTCCTGTTCTAGGCTACGTGTTCCAATTCCAGGCTACGTGTTCCAATTCCAGGCTTCGTGTTCCAATTCCAGGCTTCATTTTCCAGTTCCAGGCTACGTGTCCCAGTTCCAGGCTTCGTGTTCCAATTCCAGGCTTCATTTTCCAATTCCAGGCTTCGTGTTCCAATTCTAGGCTTTGTGTTCCAGTTCCAGTCTTCGTTTTCCAGTTCCAGGCTTCGTGTTCCATTTCCAGGCTTCATTTTCCAATTCCAGGCTTTGAATTCCAGTTCCAGTCTTCGTTTTCCAGTTCCAGGCTACGCGTTCCAGTTCCAGGCTTTGTTTTACAGTTCCAGGCTTTGTGTTCCAATTCCAGGCTTCGTTTTCCAGTTCCAGGCTTTGTTTTCCAATTCCGGGCTTCGTGTTCCAATTCCAGGCTTCATTTTCCAATTCCAGGCTTCATTTTCCATTTCCAGGCTACGTGTTCCAATTCCAGGTTATGTGTTCCAATTCCAGGCTTCATTTTCCAGTTCTAGGCTACGTGTTCCAATTCCAGGCTACGTGTTCGAATTCCAGGCTTTGTGTTCCAATTCCAGGCTTCGTTTTCCAGTTCCAGGCTTTGTTTTCCAATTCCGGGCTTCGTGTTCCAATTCCAGGCTTCATTTTCCAATTCCAGGCTTCATTTTCCATTTCCAGGCTACGTGTTCCAATTCCAGGCTATGTGTTCCAATTCCAGGCTTCATTTTCCAGTTCTAGGCTACGTGTTCCAATTCCAGGCTACGTGTTCCAATTCCAGGCTTCGTGTTCCAATTCCAGGCTTCGTTTTCCAGTTCCAGTCTTCGTTTTCCAGTTCCAGGCTATGCGTTCCAGTTCCAGGCTTTGTTTTACAGTTCCAGGCTCCATGTTCCAGTTCCAGACAACATTTTCCAGTTCCAGGCTTCATTTTCCAATTCCAGGCTTCGTTTTCCCGTTCTAGGCTTCGTTTCCAATTCCAAGCTTCGTGTTCCAATTTCAGGCTTCATTTTCCAGTTCCAGGCTTTGTTTTCCAGTTCCAGGCTTTGTTTTCCAGTTCCAGGCTTCGTTTTTCAGTTCCAGGCTTTGTTTTCCAGTTCCAGGCTACGTTTTCCAGTTCCAGGCTCCATTTTCTAATTCCAGGCTTCGTGTTCCAATTCCAGACTTCGTTTTCCAATTCCAGGCTTCGTGTCCCAGTTCCTGTCTTTGTGCTCCAGTTCCAGGCTTTGTTTTCCAATTCCAGGCTTTGTGTTCCAGTTCCAGGCTCAGTGTTCCAATTCCAGGCTTCGTTTTCCAGTTCCAGGCTTTGTTTTCCAATTCCAGGCTTCGTGTTCCATTTCCAGGCTTCATTTTCGAATTCCAGGCTTCATTTTCCATTTCCAGGCTACGTGTTCCAATTCCAGGCTATGTGTTCCCATTCCAGGCTTCATTTTCCAGTTCCAGGCTACATGTTCCAATTCCAGGCTACGTGTTCCAATTCCAGGCTTTGTTTTCCAATTCCAGGCTTCGTGTTCCATTTCCAGGCTTCGTGTTCCAATTCCAGGCTTCGTGTTCCATTTCCAGGCTTCATGTTCCAATTCCAGGCTTCATTTTCCATTTCCAGGCTACGTGTTCCAATTCCAGGCTATGTGTTCCAATTACAGGCTTCATTTTCCAGTTCCAGGCTACGTGTTTTTTCCAGGCTATGTGTTCTAATTCCAGGCTTCATTTTCCTGTTCTAGGCTACGTGTTCCAATTCCAGGCTACGTGTTCCAGTTCCAGGCTTCGTGTTCCAATTCCAGGCTTCATTTTCCAGTTCCAGGCTACGTGTCCCAGTTCCAGGCTTCGTGTTCCAATTCCAGGCTTCATTTTCCAATTCCAGGCTTCGTGTTCCAATTCTAGGCTTTGTGTTCCAGTTCCAGCCTTCGTTTTCCAGTTCCAGGCTTCGTGTTCCATTTCCAGGCTTCATTTTCCAATTCCAGGCTTTGAATTCCAGTTCCAGTCTTCGTTTTCCAGTTCCAGGCTACGCGTTCCAGTTCCAGGCTTTGTTTTACAGTTCCAGGCTATGTGTTCCAATTCCAGGCTTCATTTTCCAGTTCCAGGCTACGTGTCCCAGTTTCAGGCTTCATGTTCCAATTCTAGGCTTTGTGTTCCAATTCCAGGCTTCGTGTTCCAATTCCAGGCTTCATTTTCGAATTCCAGGCTTCATTTTCCATTTCCAGGCTACGTGTTTTTTCCAGGCTATGTGTTCTAATTCCAGGCTTCATTTTCCTGTTCTAGGCTACGTGTTCCAATTCCAGGCTACGTGTTCCAATTCCAGGCTTCGTGTTCCAATTCCAGGCTTCATTTTCCAGTTCCAGGCTACGTGTCCCAGTTCCAGGCTTCGTGTTCCAATTCCAGGCTTCATTTTCCAATTCCAGGCTTCGTGTTCCAATTCTAGGCTTTGTGTTCCAGTTCCAGTCTTCGTTTTCCAGTTCCAGGCTTCGTGTTCCATTTCCAGGCTTCATTTTCCAATTCCAGGCTTTGAATTCCAGTTCCAGTCTTCGTTTTCCAGTTCCAGGCTACGCGTTCCAGTTCCAGGCTTTGTTTTACAGTTCCAGGCTTTGTGTTCCAATTCCAGGCTTCGTTTTCCAGTTCCAGGCTTTGTTTTCCAATTCCGGGCTTCGTGTTCCAATTCCAGGCTTCATTTTCCAATTCCAGGCTTCATTTTCCATTTCCAGGCTACGTGTTCCAATTCCAGGTTATGTGTTCCAATTCCAGGCTTCATTTTCCAGTTCTAGGCTACGTGTTCCAATTCCAGGCTACGTGTTCGAATTCCAGGCTTTGTGTTCCAATTCCAGGCTTCGTTTTCCAGTTCCAGGCTTTGTTTTCCAATTCCGGGCTTCGTGTTCCAATTCCAGGCTTCATTTTCCAATTCCAGGCTTCATTTTCCATTTCCAGGCTACGTGTTCCAATTCCAGGCTATGTGTTCCAATTCCAGGCTTCATTTTCCAGTTCTAGGCTACGTGTTCCAATTCCAGGCTACGTGTTCCAATTCCAGGCTTCGTGTTCCAATTCCAGGCTTCGTTTTCCAGTTCCAGTCTTCGTTTTCCAGTTCCAGGCTATGCGTTCCAGTTCCAGGCTTTGTTTTACAGTTCCAGGCTCCATGTTCCAGTTCCAGACAACATTTTCCAGTTCCAGGCTTCATTTTCCAATTCCAGGCTTCGTTTTCCCGTTCTAGGCTTCGTTTCCAATTCCAAGCTTCGTGTTCCAATTTCAGGCTTCATTTTCCAGTTCCAGGCTTTGTTTTCCAGTTCCAGGCTTTGTTTTCCAGTTCCAGGCTTCGTTTTCCAGTTCCAGGCTTTGTTTTCCAGTTCCAGGCTACGTTTTCCAGTTCCAGGCTCCATTTTCTAATTCCAGGCTTCGTGTTCCAATTCCAGACTTCGTTTTCCAATTCCAGGCTTCGTGTCCCAGTTCCTGTCTTTGTGCTCCAGTTCCAGGCTTTGTTTTCCAATTCCAGGCTTTGTGTTCCAGTTCCAGGCTCAGTGTTCCAATTCCAGGCTTCGTTTTCCAGTTCCAGGCTTTGTTTTCCAATTCCAGGCTTCGTGTTCCATTTCCAGGCTTCATTTTCGAATTCCAGGCTTCATTTTCCATTTCCAGGCTACGTGTTCCAATTCCAGGCTATGTGTTCCCATTCCAGGCTTCATTTTCCAGTTCCAGGCTACATGTTCCAATTCCAGGCTACGTGTTCCAATTCCAGGCTTTGTTTTCCAATTCCAGGCTTCGTGTTCCATTTCCAGGCTTCGTGTTCCAATTCCAGGCTTCGTGTTCCATTTCCAGGCTTCATGTTCCAATTCCAGGCTTCATTTTCCATTTCCAGGCTACGTGTTCCAATTCCAGGCTATGTGTTCCAATTACAGGCTTCATTTTCCAGTTCCAGGCTACGTGTTTTTTCCAGGCTATGTGTTCTAATTCCAGGCTTCATTTTCCAGTTCCAGGCTACGTGTCCCAGTTCCAGGCTTCGTGTTCCAATTCCAGGCTTCATTTTCCAGTTCCAGGCTACGTGTCCCAGTTCCAGGCTTCGTGTTCCAATTCCAGGCTTCATTTTCCAATTCCAGGCTTCGTGTTCCAATTCTAGGCTTTGTGTTCCAGTTCCAGCCTTCGTTTTCCAGTTCCAGGCTTCGTGTTCCATTTCCAGGCTTCATTTTCCAATTCCAGGCTTTGAATTCCAGTTCCAGTCTTCGTTTTCCAGTTCCAGGCTACGCGTTCCAGTTCCAGGCTTTGTTTTACAGTTCCAGGCTATGTGTTCCAATTCCAGGCTTCATTTTCCAGTTCCAGGCTACATGTTCCAATTCCAGGCTACGTGTTCCAATTCCAGGCTTTGTGTTCCAATTCCAGGCTTCGTTTTCCAGTTCCAGGCTTTGTTTTCCAATTCCGGGCTTCGTGTTCCAATTCCAGGCTTCATTTTCCAATTCCAGGCTTCATTTTCCATTTCCAGGCTACGTGTTCCAATTCCAGGCTATGTGTTCCAATTCCAGGCTTCATTTTCCAGTTCTAGGCTACGTGTTCCAATTCCAGGCTACGTGTTCCAATTCCAGGCTTCGTGTTCCAATTCCAGGCTTCGTTTTCCAGTTCCAGTCTTCGTTTTCCAGTTCCAGGCTATGCGTTCCAGTTCCAGGCTTTGTTTTACAGTTCCAGGCTCCATGTTCCAGTTCCAGACAACATTTTCCAGTTCCAGGCTTCATTTTCCAATTCCAGGCTTCGTTTTCCCGTTCTAGGCTTCGTTTCCAATTCCAAGCTTCGTGTTCCAATTTCAGGCTTCATTTTCCAGTTCCAGGCTTTGTTTTCCAGTTCCAGGCTTTGTTTTCCAGTTCCAGGCTTCGTTTTCCAGTTCCAGGCTTTGTTTTCCAGTTCCAGGCTACGTTTTCCAGTTCCAGGCTCCATTTTCTAATTCCAGGCTTCGTGTTCCAATTCCAGACTTCGTTTTCCAATTCCAGGCTTCGTGTCCCAGTTCCTGTCTTTGTGCTCCAGTTCCAGGCTTTGTTTTCCAATTCCAGGCTTTGTGTTCCAGTTCCAGGCTCAGTGTTCCAATTCCAGGCTTCGTTTTCCAGTTCCAGGCTTTGTTTTCCAATTCCAGGCTTCGTGTTCCATTTCCAGGCTTCATTTTCGAATTCCAGGCTTCATTTTCCATTTCCAGGCTACGTGTTCCAATTCCAGGCTATGTGTTCCAATTCCAGGCTTCATTTTCCAGTTCCAGGCTACATGTTCCAATTCCAGGCTACGTGTTCCAATTCCAGGCTTTGTTTTCCAATTCCAGGCTTCGTGTTCCATTTCCAGGCTTCGTGTTCCAATTCCAGGCTTCGTGTTCCATTTCCAGGCTTCATGTTCCAATTCCAGGCTTCATTTTCCATTTCCAGGCTACGTGTTCCAGTTCCAGGCTATGTGTTCCAATTACAGGCTTCATTTTCCAGTTCCAGGCTACGTGTTCCAATTCCAGGCTTCGTATTCCAGTTCCAGGCTACGTGTCCCAATTCCAGGCTACGCGTTCCAGTTCCAGGCCTTGTTTTACAGTTCCAGTCTCGATGTTCCAGTTCCAGACAACATTTTCCAGTTCCAGGCTTCATTTCCAATTCCAGGCTTCGTGTTCCAATTCTAGGCTTTGTGTTCCAGTTCCAGTCTTCGTTTTCCAATTCCAGGCTTCATTTTCGAATTCCAGGCTTCATTTTCCATTTCCAGGCTACGTGTTCCAATTCCAGGCTATGTGTTCTAATTCCAGGCTTCATTTTCCAGTTCTAGGCTACGTGTTCCAATTCCAGGCTACGTGTTCCAATTCCAGGCTTCGTGTTCCAATTCCACGCTTCATTTTCCAGTTCCAGGCTACGTGTCCCAGTTCCAGGCTTCATGTTCCAATTGCAGGCTTCATTTTCCAATTCCAGGCTTCGTGTTCCAATTCTAGGCTTTGTGTTCCAGTTCCAGTCTTCGTTTTCCAGTTCCAGGCTTCGTGATCCATTTCCAGGCTTCATTTTCCAATTCCAGGCTTTGAATTCCAGTTCCAGTCTTCGTTTTCCAGTTCCAGGCTATGCGTTCCAGTTCCAGGCTTTGTTTTACAGTTCCAGGCTCCATGTTCCAGTTCTAGACAACATTTTCCAGTTCCAGGCTTCATTTTCCAATTCCAGGCTTCGTGTTCCAATTCCAGGCTTCATTTTCCATTTCCAGGCTTCGTGTTCCAATTCCAGGCTTCATTTTCCAGTTCCAGGCTTCGTGTTCCAATTCCAGGCTTCATTTTCCATTTCCAGGCTTCGTGTTCCATTTCCAGGCTTCATTTTCCAGTTCCAGGCTTCGTGTTCCAATTCCAGGCTTCGTGTTCCATTTCCAGGCTTCATTTTCCAGTTCCAGGCTTCGTGTTCCAATTCCAGGCTTCGTGTTCCATTTCCAGGCTTCATTTTCCAGTTCCAGGCTACGTGTTCCAATTCAAGGCTTCATGTTCCAATTCCAGGCTTCATGTTCCAATTCTAGGCTTCGTGTTCCAGTTCCAGTCTTCAATTTCCAGTTCCAGGCTTCGTGTTCCAATTCCAGGCTTCATGTTCCAATTCCAGGCTTCGTTTTCCAGTTCCAGTCTTCGTTTTCCAGTTCCAGGCTACGCGTTCCAGTTCCAGGCTTTGTTTTACAGTTCCAGTCTCGATGTTCCAGTTCCAGACAACATTTTCCAGTTCCAGGCTTCATTTTCCAATTCCAGGCTTCGTTTTCCCGTTCTAGACTTCGTTTCCAATTCCAGGCTTTGTGTTCCAATTTCAGGCTTCATTTTCCAGTTCCAGGCTTTGTTTTCCAGTTCCAGGCTTTGTTTTCCAGTTCCAGGCTTCGTTTTCCATTTCCAGGCTTTGTTTTCCAGTTCCAGGCTACGTTTTCCACTTCCAGACTCAATTCTCTAATTCCAGACTTCGTTTTCCAATTCCAGGCTTCGTGTTCCAGTTCCAGTCTTCGTGCTCCAGTTCCAGGCTTTGTTTTCCAATTCCAGGCTTCGTGATCCAGTTCCAGGCTCAGTGTTGCAATTCCAGGCTTCGTTTTCCAGTTCCAGCCTTTGTTTTCCAATTCCAGGCTTCGTGTTCCAATTCCAGGCTTCGTGTTCCAGTTCCAGGATTTGTTTTCCAGTTCCAGGCTTTGTGTTCCAATTCTAGGCTTCGTGTTCCAGTTCCAGGCTTCGTGTTCCAGTTCCAGGCTACGTGTTCCAGTTCCAGGCTACGTTTTCCAGTTCCATGCTAAGCGTTCCAGTTCCAGGCTACATTTTCCAGTTCCAGGCTTCATGTTCCAGTTCCAGGCTTCATGTTCCAGTTCCAGGCTTCGTGTTCTAATTCCAGGCATCGTGTTCCAGTTCCAGGCTTTGTTTTCCAGTTCCAGGCTTCGTGTTCCAGTTCCAGGCTTTGTGTTCCAATTCCAGGCTTCGTGTTCCAGTTCCAGGCTTCGTGTTCCAGTTCCAGGCTTTGTTTTCCATTTCCAGGCTTCGTGTTCCAATTCCAGGCTTCGTGTTCCATTTCCAGGCTTCATGTTCCAAGTCCAGGCTTCATTTTCCATTTCCAGGCTACGTGTTCCAATTCCAGGCTATGTGTTCCAATTCCAGGCTTCATTTTCCAGTTCCAGGCTACATGTTCCAATTCCAGGCTTCGTGTTCCAGTTCCAGGCTACGTGTTCAAATTCCAGGCTACGTGTTCCGATTCCAGGCTATGTGTTCCAATTCCAGGCTTCATTTTCCAGTTCCAGGCTACGTGTTCCCATTCCAGGCTATGTGTTCCAATTCCAGGCTTCGTGTTCCAATTCCAGGCTTCGTGTTCCAGTTCCAGGCTTCGTATTCCAATTCCAGGCTTCATTTTCCAGTTGCAGGCTCAGTGTTCCAATTCCAGGCTTCATTTTCCAGTTCCAGGCTTTGTTTTCCAATTCCAGGCTTCGTGTTCCATTTCCAGGCTTCGTGTTCCAATTCCAGGCTTCGTGTTCCATTTCCAGGCTTCATGTTCCAATTCCAGGCTTCATTTTCCATTTCCAGGCTACGTGTTCCAATTCCAGGCTATGTGTTCCAATTACAGGCTTCATTTTCCAGTTCCAGGCTACGTGTTCCAATTCCAGGCTTCGTATTCCAGTTCCAGGCTTCGTGTTCTAATTCCAGGCTTCGTGTTCCAGTTCCAGGCTTTGTTTTCCAGTTCCAGGCTTCGTGTTCCAGTTCCAGGCTTTGTGTTCCAATTCCAGGCTTCGTGTTCCAGTTCCAGGCTTCGTGTTCCAGTTCCAGGCTTTGTTTTCCATTTCCAGGCTTCGTGTTCCAATTCCAGGCTTCGTGTTCCATTTCCAGGCTTCATGTTCCAAGTCCAGGCTTCATTTTCCATTTCCAGGCTACGTGTTCCAATTCCAGGCTATGTGTTCCAATTCCAGGCTTCATTTTCCAGTTCCAGGCTACATGTTCCAATTCCAGGCTTCGTGTTCCAGTTCCAGGCTACGTGTTCAAATTCCAGGCTACGTGTTCCGATTCCAGGCTATGTGTTCCAATTCCAGGCTTCATTTTCCAGTTCCAGGCTACGTGTTCCCATTCCAGGCTATGTGTTCCAATTCCAGGCTTCGTGTTCCAATTCCAGGCTTCGTGTTCCAGTTCCAGGCTTCGTGTTCCAATTCCAGGCTTCATTTTCCAGTTCCAGGCTCAGTGTTCCAATTCCAGGCTTCATTTTCCAGTTCCAGGCTTTGTTTTCCAATTCCAGGCTTCGTGTTCCATTTCCAGGCTTCGTGTTCCAATTCCAGGCTTCGTGTTCCATTTCCAGGCTTCATGTTCCAATTCCAGGCTTCATTTTCCATTTCCAGGCTACGTGTTCCAATTCCAGGCTATGTGTTCCAATTACAGGCTTCATTTTCCAGTTCCAGGCTACGTGTTCCAATTCCAGGCTACGCGTTCCAGTTCCAGGCTTTGTTTTACAGTTCCAGTCTCGATGTTCCAGTTCCAGACAACATTTTCCAGTTCCAGGCTTTGTTTTCCAATTCCAGGCTTCGTGTTCCAGTTCCAGTCTTCGTGCTCCAGTTCCAGGCTTGGCTTTCCAATTCCAGGCTTCGTGATCCAGTTCCAGGCTCAGTATTGCAATTCCAGGCTTCGTTTTCCAGTTCCAGACTTTGTTTTCCAATTCCAGGCTTCGTGTTCCAATTCCAGGCTTCGTTTTCCAGTTCCAGGCTCAGTGTTCCAATTCCAGGCTCCATGATCCAGTTCCAGACAACATTTTCCAGTTCCAGGCTTCATTTTCCAATTCCAGGCTTCGTTTTCCCGTTCTAGGCTTCGTTTCCAATTCCAGGCTTCGTGTTCCAATTTCAGGCTTCATTTTCCAGTTCCAGGCTTTGTTTTCCAGTTCCAGGCTTTGTTTTCCAGTTCCAGGCTTCGTTTTCCAGTTCCAGGCTTTGTTTTCCAGTTCCAGGCTACGTTTTCCAATTCCAGACTTCGTTTTCCAATTCCAGGCTTCGTGTCCCAGTTCCAGTCTTTGTGCTCCTGTTCCAGGCTTTGTTTTCCAATTCCAGGCTTCGTTTTCCAATTCCAGGCTTCGTCTTCCATTTCCAGGCTTCATGTTCCAGTTCCAGGCTTCATTTTCCAGTTCCAGGCTACGTGTTCCAATTCCAGGCTTCATTTTCCATTTCCAGGCTACGTGTTCCAATTCCAGGCTATGTGTTCCAGTTCCAGGCTTCATTTTCCAGTTCCAGGCTATGTGTTCCAATTCCAGGCTTCGTGTTCCAGTTCCAGGGTACGTGTTCCAATTCCAGGCTTCATTTTCCATTTCCAGGCTACGTGTTCCAATTCCAGGCTATGTGTTCCAATTCCAGGCTTCATTTTCCAGTTCCAGGCTACATGTTCCAATTCCAGGCTACGTGTTCCAATTCCAGGCTTTGTGTTCCAATTCCAGGCTTCGTTTTCCAGTTCCAGGCTTTGTTTTCCAATTCCGGGCTTCGTGTTCCAATTCCAGGCTTCATTTTCCAATTCCAGGCTTCATTTTCCATTTCCAGGCTACGTGTTCCCATTCCAGGCTATGTGTTCCAATTCCAGGCTTCATTTTCCAGTTCTAGGCTACATGTTCCAATTCCAGGCTACGTGTTCCAATTCCAGGCTTCGTGTTCCAATTCCAGACTTCATTTTCCAGTTCCAGGCTACGTGTCCAAGTTCCAGGCTTTGTTTTCCAATTCCAGGCTTCATTTTCCAGTTCCAGGCTACGTGTTCCAATTCCAGGCTTCGTATTCCAGTTCCAGGCTTCGTGTTCTAATTCCAGGCTTCGTGTTCCAGTTCCAGGCTTTGTTTTCCAGTTCCAGGCTTCGTGTTCCAGTTCCAGGCTTTGTGTTCCAATTCCAGGCTTCGTGTTCCAGTTCCAGGCTTCGTGTTCCAGTTCCAGGCTTTGTTTTCCATTTCCAGGCTTCGTGTTCCAATTCCAGGCTTCGTGTTCCATTTCCAGGCTTCATGTTCCAAGTCCAGGCTTCATTTTCCATTTCCAGGCTACGTGTTCCAATTCCAGGCTATGTGTTCCAATTCCAGGCTTCATTTTCCAGTTCCAGGCTACATGTTCCAATTCCAGGCTTCGTGTTCCAGTTCCAGGCTACGTGTTCAAATTCCAGGCTACGTGTTCCGATTCCAGGCTATGTGTTCCAATTCCAGGCTTCATTTTCCAGTTCCAGGCTACGTGTTCCCATTCCAGGCTATGTGTTCCAATTCCAGGCTTCGTGTTCCAATTCCAGGCTTCGTGTTCCAGTTCCAGGCTTCGTGTTCCAATTCCAGGCTTCATTTTCCAGTTCCAGGCTCAGTGTTCCAATTCCAGGCTTCATTTTCCAGTTCCAGGCTTTGTTTTCCAATTCCAGGCTTCGTGTTCCATTTCCAGGCTTCGTGTTCCAATTCCAGGCTTCGTGTTCCATTTCCAGGCTTCATGTTCCAATTCCAGGCTTCATTTTCCATTTCCAGGCTACGTGATCCAATTCCAGGCTATGTGTTCCAATTACAGGCTTCATTTTCCAGTTCCAGGCTACGTGTTCCAATTCCAGGCTACGCGTTCCAGTTCCAGGCTTTGTTTTACAGTTCCAGTCTCGATGTTCCAGTTCCAGACAACATTTTCCAGTTCCAGGCTTTGTTTTCCAATTCCAGGCTTCGTGTTCCAGTTCCAGTCTTCGTGCTCCAGTTCCAGGCTTGGCTTTCCAATTCCAGGCTTCGTGATCCAGTTCCAGGCTCAGTATTGCAATTCCAGGCTTCGTTTTCCAGTTCCAGACTTTGTTTTCCAATTCCAGGCTTCGTGTTCCAATTCCAGGCTTCGTTTTCCAGTGCCAGGCTCAGTGTTCCAATTCCAGGCTCCATGATCCAGTTCCAGACAACATTTTCCAGTTCCAGGCTTCATTTTCCAATTCCAGGCTTCGTTTTCCCGTTCTAGGCTTCGTTTCCAATTCCAGGCTTCGTGTTCCAATTTCAGGCTTCATTTTCCAGTTCAAGGCTTTGTTTTCCAGTTCCAGGCTTTGTTTTCCAGTTCCAGGCTTCGTTTTCCAGTTCCAGGCTTTGTTTTCCAGTTCCAGGCTACGTTTTCCAATTCCAGACTTCGTTTTCCAATTCCAGGCTTCGTGTCCCAGTTCCAGTCTTTGTGCTCCTGTTCCAGGCTTTGTTTTCCAATTCCAGGCTTCGTTTTCCAATTCCAGGCTTCGTCTTCCATTTCCAGGCTTCATGTTCCAGTTCCAGGCTTCATTTTCCAGTTCCAGGCTACGTGTTCCAATTCCAGGCTTCATTTTCCATTTCCAGGCTACGTGTTCCAATTCCAGGCTATGTGTTCCAGTTCCAGGCTTCATTTTCCAGTTCCAGGCTATGTGTTCCAATTCCAGGCTTCGTGTTCCAGTTCCAGGGTACGTGTTCCAATTCCAGGCTTCATTTTCCATTTCCAGGCTACGTGTTCCAATTCCAGGCTATGTGTTCCAATTCCAGGCTTCATTTTCCAGTTCCAGGCTACATGTTCCAATTCCAGGCTACGTGTTCCAATTCCAGGCTTTGTGTTCCAATTCCAGGCTTCGTTTTCCAGTTCCAGGCTTTGTTTTCCAATTCCGGGCTTCGTGTTCCAATTCCAGGCTTCATTTTCCAATTCCATGCTTCATTTTCCATTTCCAGGCTACGTGTTCCCATTCCAGGCTATGTGTTCCAATTCCAGGCTTCATTTTCCAGTTCTAGGCTACATGTTCCAATTCCAGGCTACGTGTTCCAATTCCAGGCTTCGTGTTCCAATTCCAGACTTCATTTTCCAGTTCCAGGCTACGTGTCCAAGTTCCAGGCTTCGTGTTCCAATTCCAGGCTTCATTTTCCAATTCCAGGCTTCGTGTTCCAATTCTAGGCTTTGTGTTCCAGTTCCAGTCTTCGTTTTCCAGTTCCAAGCTTCGTGTTCCATTTGCAGGCTACGTGTTCCAATTCCAGGCTATGTGTTCCAATTCCAGGCTTCATATTCCAGTTCTAGGCTACATGTTCCAATTCCAGGCTACGTGTTCCAATTCCAGGCTTCGTGTTCCAATTCCAGGCTTCATTTTCCAGTTCCAGGCTACGTGTCCCAGTTCCAGGCTTCGTGTTCCAATTCCAGGCTTCATTTTCCAATTCCAGGCTTCGTGTTCCAATTCTAGGCTTTGTGTTCCAGTTCCAGTCTTCGTTTTCCAATTCCAGGCTTCATTTTCGAATTCCAGGCTTCATTTTCCATTTCCAGGCTACGTGTTCCAATTCCAGGCTATGTGTTCTAATTCCAGGCTTCATTTTCCAGTTCAAGGCTACGTGTTCCAATTCCAGGCTACGTGTTCCAATTCCAGGCTTCGTGTTCCAATTCCACGCTTCATTTTCCAGTTCCAGGCTACGTGTCCCAGTTCCAGGCTTCATGTTCCAATTCCAGGCTTCATTTTCCAATTCCAGGCTTCGTGTTCCAATTCTAGGCTTTGTGTTCCAGTTCCAGTCTTCGTTTTCCAGTTCCAGGCTTCGTGTTCCATTTCCAGGCTTCATTTTCCAATTCCAGGCTTTGAATTCCAGTTCCAGTCTTCGTTTTCCAGTTCCAGGCTATGCGTTCCAGTTCCAGGCTTTGTTTTACAGTTCCAGGCTCCATGTTCCAGTTCTAGACAACATTTTCCAGTTCCAGGCTTCATTTTCCAATTCCAGGCTTCGTGTTCCAATTCCAGGCTTCATTTTCCATTTCCAGGCTTCGTGTTCCAATTCCAGGCTTCATTTTCCAGTTCCAGGCTTCGTGTTCCAATTCCAGGCTTCATTTTCCATTTCCAGGCTTCGTGTTCCATTTCCAGGCTTCATTTTCCAGTTCCAGGCTTCGTGTTCCAATTCCAGGCTTCGTGTTCCATTTCCAGGCTTCATTTTCCAGTTCCAGGCTTCGTGTTCCAATTCCAGGCTTCGTGTTCCATTTCCAGGCTTCATTTTCCAGTTCCAGGCTACGTGTTCCAATTCAAGGCTTCATGTTCCAATTCCAGGCTTCATGTTCCAATTCTAGGCTTCGTGTTCCAGTTCCAGTCTTCAATTTCCAGTTCCAGGCTTCGTGTTCCAATTCCAGGCTTCATGTTCCAATTCCAGGCTTCGTTTTCCAGTTCCAGTCTTCGTTTTCCAGTTCCAGGCTACGCGTTCCAGTTCCAGGCTTTGTTTTACAGTTCCAGTCTCGATGTTCCAGTTCCAGACAACATTTTCCAGTTCCAGGCTTCATTTTCCAATTCCAGGCTTCGTTTTCCCGTTCTAGACTTCGTTTCCAATTCCAGGCTTTGTGTTCCAATTTCAGGCTTCATTTTCCAGTTCCAGGCTTTGTTTTCCAGTTCCAGGCTTTGTTTTCCAGTTCCAGGCTTCGTTTTCCATTTCCAGGCTTTGTTTTCCAGTTCCAGGCTACGTTTTCCACTTCCAGACTCAATTCTCTAATTCCAGACTTCGTTTTCCAATTCCAGGCTTCGTGTTCCAGTTCCAGTCTTCGTGCTCCAGTTCCAGGCTTTGTTTTCCAATTCCAGGCTTCGTGATCCAGTTCCAGGCTCAGTGTTGCAATTCCAGGCTTCGTTTTCCAGTTCCAGCCTTTGTTTTCCAGTTCCAAGCTTCGTGTTCCATTTGCAGGCTACGTGTTCCAATTCCAGGCTATGTGTTCCAATTCCAGGCTTCATATTCCAGTTCTAGGCTACATGTTCCAATTCCAGGCTACGTGTTCCAATTCCAGGCTTCGTGTTCCAATTCCAGGCTTCATTTTCCAGTTCCAGGCTACGTGTCCCAGTTCCAGGCTTCGTGTTCCAATTCCAGGCTTCATTTTCCAATTCCAGGCTTCGTGTTCCAATTCTAGGCTTTGTGTTCCAGTTCCAGTCTTCGTTTTCCAATTCCAGGCTTCATTTTCGAATTCCAGGCTTCATTTTCCATTTCCAGGCTACGTGTTCCAATTCCAGGCTATGTGTTCTAATTCCAGGCTTCATTTTCCAGTTCAAGGCTACGTGTTCCAATTCCAGGCTACGTGTTCCAATTCCAGGCTTCGTGTTCCAATTCCACGCTTCATTTTCCAGTTCCAGGCTACGTGTCCCAGTTCCAGGCTTCATGTTCCAATTCCAGGCTTCATTTTCCAATTCCAGGCTTCGTGTTCCAATTCTAGGCTTTGTGTTCCAGTTCCAGTCTTCGTTTTCCAGTTCCAGGCTTCGTGTTCCATTTCCAGGCTTCATTTTCCAATTCCAGGCTTTGAATTCCAGTTCCAGTCTTCGTTTTCCAGTTCCAGGCTATGCGTTCCAGTTCCAGGCTTTGTTTTACAGTTCCAGGCTCCATGTTCCAGTTCTAGACAACATTTTCCAGTTCCAGGCTTCATTTTCCTATTCCAGGCTTCGTGTTCCAATTCCAGGCTTCATTTTCCATTTCCAGGCTTCGTGTTCCAATTCCAGGCTTCATTTTCCAGTTCCAGGCTTCGTGTTCCAATTCCAGGCTTCATTTTCCATTTCCAGGCTTCGTGTTCCATTTCCAGGCTTCATTTTCCAGTTCCAGGCTTCGTGTTCCAATTCCAGGCTTCGTGTTCCATTTCCAGGCTTCATTTTCCAGTTCCAGGCTTCGTGTTCCAATTCCAGGCTTCGTGTTCCATTTCCAGGCTTCATTTTCCAGTTCCAGGCTACGTGTTCCAATTCAAGGCTTCATGTTCCAATTCCAGGCTTCATGTTCCAATTCTAGGCTTCGTGTTCCAGTTCCAGTCTTCAATTTCCAGTTCCAGGCTTCGTGTTCCAATTCCAGGCTTCATGTTCCAATTCCAGGCTTCGTTTTCCAGTTCCAGTCTTCGTTTTCCAGTTCCAGGCTACGCGTTCCAGTTCCAGGCTTTGTTTTACAGTTCCAGTCTCGATGTTCCAGTTCCAGACAACATTTTCCAGTTCCAGGCTTCATTTTCCAATTCCAGGCTTCGTTTTCCCGTTCTAGACTTCGTTTCCAATTCCAGGCTTTGTGTTCCAATTTCAGGCTTCATTTTCCAGTTCCAGGCTTTGTTTTCCAGTTCCAGGCTTTGTTTTCCAGTTCCAGGCTTCGTTTTCCATTTCCAGGCTTTGTTTTCCAGTTCCAGGCTACGTTTTCCACTTCCAGACTCAATTCTCTAATTCCAGACTTCGTTTTCCAATTCCAGGCTTCGTGTTCCAGTTCCAGTCTTCGTGCTCCAGTTCCAGGCTTTGTTTTCCAATTCCAGGCTTCGTGATCCAGTTCCAGGCTCAGTGTTGCAATTCCAGGCTTCGTTTTCCAGTTCCAGCCTTTGTTTTCCAATTCCAGGCTTCGTGTTCCAATTCCAGGCTTCGTGTTCCAGTTCCAGGATTTGTTTTCCAGTTCCAGGCTTTGGGTTCCAATTCTAGGCTTCGTGTTCCAGTTCCAGGCTTCGTGTTCCAGTTCCAGGCTACGTGTTCCAGTTCCAGGCTACGTTTTCCAGTTCCATGCTAAGCGTTCCAGTTCCAGGCTACATTTTCCAGTTCCAGGCTTCATGTTCCAGTTCCAGGCTTCATGTTCCAGTTCCAGGCTTCGTGTTCTAATTCCAGGCTTCGTGTTCCAGTTCCAGGCTTTGTTTTCCAGTTCCAGGCTTCGTGTTCCAGTTCCAGGCTTTGTGTTCCAATTCCAGGCTTCGTGTTCCAGTTCCAGGCTTCGTGTTCCAGTTCCAGGCTTTGTTTTCCATTTCCAGGCTTCGTGTTCCAATTCCAGGCTTCGTGTTCCATTTCCAGGCTTCATGTTCCAAGTCCAGGCTTCATTTTCCATTTCCAGGCTACGTGTTCCAATTCCAGGCTATGTGTTCCAATTCCAGGCTTCATTTTCCAGTTCCAGGCTACATGTTCCAATTCCAGGCTTCGTGTTCCAGTTCCAGGCTACGTGTTCAAATTCCAGGCTACGTGTTCCGATTCCAGGCTATGTGTTCCAATTCCAGGCTTCATTTTCCAGTTCCAGGCTACGTGTTCCCATTCCAGGCTATGTGTTCCAATTCCAGGCTTCGTGTTCCAATTCCAGGCTTCGTGTTCCAGTTCCAGGCTTCGTATTCCAATTCCAGGCTTCATTTTCCAGTTGCAGGCTCAGTGTTCCAATTCCAGGCTTCATTTTCCAGTTCCAGGCTTTGTTTTCCAATTCCAGGCTTCGTGTTCCATTTCCAGGCTTCGTGTTCCAATTCCAGGCTTCGTGTTCCATTTCCAGGCTTCATGTTCCAATTCCAGGCTTCATTTTCCATTTCCAGGCTACGTGTTCCAATTCCAGGCTATGTGTTCCAATTACAGGCTTCATTTTCCAGTTCCAGGCTACGTGTTCCAATTCCAGGCTTCGTATTCCAGTTCCAGGCTTCGTGTTCTAATTCCAGGCTTCGTGTTCCAGTTCCAGGCTTTGTTTTCCAGTTCCAGGCTTCGTGTTCCAGTTCCAGGCTTTGTGTTCCAATTCCAGGCTTCGTGTTCCAGTTCCAGGCTTCGTGTTCCAGTTCCAGGCTTTGTTTTCCATTTCCAGGCTTCGTGTTCCAATTCCAGGCTTCGTGTTCCATTTCCAGGCTTCATGTTCCAAGTCCAGGCTTCATTTTCCATTTCCAGGCTACGTGTTCCAATTCCAGGCTATGTGTTCCAATTCCAGGCTTCATTTTCCAGTTCCAGGCTACATGTTCCAATTCCAGGCTTCGTGTTCCAGTTCCAGGCTACGTGTTCAAATTCCAGGCTACGTGTTCCGATTCCAGGCTATGTGTTCCAATTCCAGGCTTCATTTTCCAGTTCCAGGCTACGTGTTCCCATTCCAGGCTATGTGTTCCAATTCCAGGCTTCGTGTTCCAATTCCAGGCTTCGTGTTCCAGTTCCAGGCTTCGTGTTCCAATTCCAGGCTTCATTTTCCAGTTCCAGGCTCAGTGTTCCAATTCCAGGCTTCATTTTCCAGTTCCAGGCTTTGTTTTCCAATTCCAGGCTTCGTGTTCCATTTCCAGGCTTCGTGTTCCAATTCCAGGCTTCGTGTTCCATTTCCAGGCTTCATGTTCCAATTCCAGGCTTCATTTTCCATTTCCAGGCTACGTGTTCCAATTCCAGGCTATGTGTTCCAATTACAGGCTTCATTTTCCAGTTCCAGGCTACGTGTTCCAATTCCAGGCTACGCGTTCCAGTTCCAGGCTTTGTTTTACAGTTCCGGTCTCGATGTTCCAGTTCCAGACAACATTTTCCAGTTCCAGGCTTTGTTTTCCAATTCCAGGCTTCGTGTTCCAGTTCCAGTCTTCGTGCTCCAGTTCCAGGCTTTGCTTTCCAATTCCAGGCTTCGTGATCCAGTTCCAGGCTCAGTATTGCAATTCCAGGCTTCGTTTTCCAGTTCCAGACTTTGTTTTCCAATTCCAGGCTTCGTGTTCCAATTCCAGGCTTCATTTTCCAGTTCCAGGCTACGTGTTCCAATTCCAGGCTTCGTATTCCAGTTCCAGGCTTCGTGTTCTAATTCCAGGCTTCGTGTTCCAGTTCCAGGCTTTGTTTTCCAGTTCCAGGCTTCGTGTTCCAGTTCCAGGCTTTGTGTTCCAATTCCAGGCTTCGTGTTCCAGTTCCAGGCTTCGTGTTCCAGTTCCAGGCTTTGTTTTCCATTTCCAGGCTTCGTGTTCCAATTCCAGGCTTCGTGTTCCATTTCCAGGCTTCATGTTCCAAGTCCAGGCTTCATTTTCCATTTCCAGGCTACGTGTTCCAATTCCAGGCTATGTGTTCCAATTCCAGGCTTCATTTTCCAGTTCCAGGCTACATGTTCCAATTCCAGGCTTCGTGTTCCAGTTCCAGGCTACGTGTTCAAATTCCAGGCTACGTGTTCCGATTCCAGGCTATGTGTTCCAATTCCAGGCTTCATTTTCCAGTTCCAGGCTACGTGTTCCCATTCCAGGCTATGTGTTCCAATTCCAGGCTTCGTGTTCCAATTCCAGGCTTCATTTTCCAGTTCCAGGCTCAGTGTTCCAATTCCAGGCTTCATTTTCCAGTTCCAGGCTTTGTTTTCCAATTCCAGGCTTCGTGTTCCATTTCCAGGCTTCGTGTTCCAATTCCAGGCTTCGTGTTCCATTTCCAGGCTTCATGTTCCAATTCCAGGCTTCATTTTCCATTTCCAGGCTACGTGTTCCAATTCCAGGCTATGTGTTCCAATTACAGGCTTCATTTTCCAGTTCCAGGCTACGTGTTCCAATTCCAGGCTACGCGTTCCAGTTCCAGGCTTTGTTTTACAGTTCCAGTCTCGATGTTCCAGTTCCAGACAACATTTTCCAGTTCCAGGCTTTGTTTTCCAATTCCAGGCTTCGTGTTCCAGTTCCAGTCTTCGTGCTCCAGTTCCAGGCTTTGCTTTCCAATTCCAGGCTTCGTGATCCAGTTCCAGGCTCAGTATTGCAATTCCAGGCTTCGTTTTCCAGTTCCAGACTTTGTTTTCCAATTCCAGGCTTCGAGTTCCAATTCCAGGCTTCGTTTTCCAGTTCCAGGCTCAGTGTTCCAATTCCATGCTCCATGTTCCAGTTCCAGACAACATTTTCCAGTTCCAGGCTTCATTTTCCAATTCCAGGCTTCGTTTTCCCGTTCTAGGCTTCGTTTCCAATTCCAGGCTTCGTGTTCCAATTTCAGGCTTCATTTTCCAGTTCCAGGCTTTGTTTTCCAGTTCCAGGCTTTGTTTTCCAGTTCCAGGCTTCGTTTTCCAGTTCCAGGCTTTGTTTTCCAGTTCCAGGCTACGTTTTCCAATTCCAGACTTCGTTTTCCAATTCCAGGCTTCGTGTCCCAGTTCCAGTCTTTGTGCTCCTGTTCCAGGCTTTGTTTTCCAATTCCAGGCTTCGTTTTCCAATTCCAGGCTTCGTCTTCCATTTCCAGGCTTCATGTTCCAGTTCCAGGCTTCATTTTCCAGTTCCAGGCTACGTGTTCCAATTCCAGGCTTCATTTTCCATTTCCAGGCTACGTGTTCCAATTCCAGGCTATGTGTTCCAGTTCCAGGCTTCATTTTCCAGTTCCAGGCTATGTGTTCCAATTCCAGGCTTCGTGTTCCAGTTCCAGGGAACGTGTTCCAATTCCAGGCTTCATTTTCCATTTCCAGGCTACGTGTTCCAATTCCAGGCTATGTGTTCCAATTCCAGGCTTCATTTTCCAGTTCCAGGCTACATGTTCCAATTCCAGGCTACGTGTTCTAATTCCAGGCTTTGTGTTCCAATTCCAGGCTTCGTTTTCCAGTTCCAGGCTTTGTTTTCCAATTCCGGGCTTCGTGTTCCAATTCCAGGCTTCATTTTCCAATTCCAGGCTTCATTTTCCATTTCCAGGCTACGTGTTCCCATTCCAGGCTATGTGTTCCAATTCCAGGCTTCATTTTCCAGTTCTAGGCTACATGTTCCAATTCCAGGCTACGTGTTCCAATTCCAGGCTTCGTGTTCCAATTCCAGACTTCATTTTCCAGTTCCAGGCTACGTGTCCAAGTTCCAGGCTTCGTGTTCCAATTCCAGGCTTCATTTTCCAATTCCAGGCTTCGTGTTCCAATTCTAGGCTTTGTGTTCCAGTTCCAGTCTTCGTTTTCCAGTTCCAAGCTTCGTGTTCCATTTGCAGGCTACGTGTTCCAATTCCAGGCTATGTGTTCCAATTCCAGGCTTCATATTCCAGTTCTAGGCTACATGTTCCAATTCCAGGCTACGTGTTCCAATTCCAGGCTTCGTGTTCCAATTCCAGGCTTCATTTTCCAGTTCCAGGCTACGTGTCCCAGTTCCAGGCTTCGTGTTCCAATTCCAGGCTTCATTTTCCAATTCCAGGCTTCGTGTTCCAATTCTAGGCTTTGTGTTCCAGTTCCAGTCTTCGTTTTCCAATTCCAGGCTTCATTTTCGAATTCCAGGCTTCATTTTCCATTTCCAGGCTACGTGTTCCAATTCCAGGCTATGTGTTCTAATTCCAGGCTTCATTTTCCAGTTCTAGGCTACGTGTTCCAATTCCAGGCTACGTGTTCCAATTCCAGGCTTCGTGTTCCAATTCCACGCTTCATTTTCCAGTTCCAGGCTACGTGTCCCAGTTCCAGGCTTCATGTTCCAATTCCAGGCTTCATTTTCCAATTCCAGGCTTCGTGTTCCAATTCTAGGCTTTGTGTTCCAGTTCCAGTCTTCGTTTTCCAGTTCCAGGCTTCGTGTTCCATTTCCAGGCTTCATTTTCCAATTCCAGGCTTTGAATTCCAGTTCCAGTCTTCGTTTTCCAGTTCCAGGCTACGCGTTCCAGTTCCAGGCTTCGTTTTCCAGTTCCAGGCTATGCGTTCCAGTTCCAGGCTTTGTTTTACAGTTCCAGGCTCCATGTTCCAGTTCTAGACAACATTTTCCAGTTCCAGGCTTCATTTTCCAATTCCAGGCTTCGTGTTCCATTTCCAGGCTTCATTTTCCAATTCCAGGCTTTGAATTCCAGTTCCAGGCTTTGTTTCCCAGTTCCAGGCTTTGTTTTCCAGTTCCAGGCTTCGTTTTCCAGTTCCAGGCTTTGTTTTCCAGTTCCAGGCTACGTTTTCCAGTTCCAGGCTCCATTTTCTAATTCCAGGCTTCGTGTTCCAATTCCAGACTTCGTTTCCCAATTCCAGGCTTCGTGTACCAGTTCCAGTCTTTGTGCTCCAGTTCCAGGCTTTGTTTTCCAATTCCAGGCTTTGTGTTCCAGTTCCAGGCTCAGTGTTCCAATTCCAGGCTTCGTTTTCCAGTTCCAGGCTTTGTTTTCCAATTCCAGGCTTCGTGTTCCATTTCCAGGCTTCATTTTCGAATTCCAGGCTTCATTTTCCATTTCCAGGCTACGTGTTCCAATTCCAGGCTATGTGTTCTAATTCCAGGCTTCATTTTCCAGTTCTAGGCTACGTGTTCCAATTCCAGGCTACGTGTTCCAATTCCAGGCTTCGTGTTCCAATTCCAGGCTTCATTTTCCAGTTCCAGGCTACGTGTCCCAGTTCCAGGCTTCGTGTTCCAATTCCAGGCTTCATGTTCCAATTCCAGGCTTCGTGTTCCAATTCTAGGCTTTGTGTTCCAGTTCCAGTCTTCGTTTTCCAGTTCCAGGCTTCGTGTTCCATTTAAAGGCTTCATTTTCCAATTCCAGGCTTTGAATTCCAGTTCCAGTCTTCGTTTTCCAGTTCCAGGCTACGCGTTCCAGTTCCAGGCTTCGTTTTCCAGTTCCAGGCTATGCGTTCCAGTTCCAGGCTTTGTTTTACAGTTCCAGGCTCCATGTTCCAGTTCTAGACAACATTTTCCCGTTCTAGGCTTCGTTTCCAATTCCAAGCTTCGTGTTCCAATTTCAGGCTTCATTTTCCAGTTCCAGGCTTTGTTTTCCAGTTCCAGGCTTTGTTTTCCAGTTCCAGGCTTCGTTTTCCAGTTCCAGGCTTTGTTTTCCAGTTCCAGGCTACGTTTTCCAGTTCCAGGCTCCATTTTCTAATTCCAGGCTTCGTGTTCCAATTCCAGACTTCGTTTTCCAATTCCAGGCTTCGTGTACCAGTTCCAGTCTTTGTGCTCCAGTTCCAGGCTTTGTTTTCCAATTCCAGGCTTTGTGTTCCAGTTCCAGGCTCAGTGTTCCAATTCCAGGCTTCGTTTTCCAGTTCCAGGCTTTGTTTTCCAATTCCAGGCTTCGTGTTCCATTTCCAGGCTTCATTTTCGAATTCCAGGCTTCATTTTCCATTTCCAGGCTACGTGTTCCAATTCCAGGCTATGTGTTCTAATTCCAGGCTTCATTTTCCAGTTCTAGGCTACGTGTTCCAATTCCAGGCTACGTGTTCCAATTCCAGGCTTCGTGTTCCAATTCCAGGCTTCATTTTCCAGTTCCAGGCTACGTGTTCCATTTCCAGGCTTCATGTTCCAATTCCAGGCTTCATTTTCCATTTCCAGGCTACGTGTTCCAATTCCAGGCTATGTGTTCCAGTTCCAGGCTTCATTTT
This sequence comes from Hypanus sabinus, assembly GCF_030144855.1. Lineage (NCBI taxonomy): Eukaryota > Metazoa > Chordata > Chondrichthyes > Myliobatiformes > Dasyatidae > Hypanus > Hypanus sabinus. The sequence continues at coordinate 17,732,544 of NC_082722.1, read as the reverse complement.
CCAGTTCCAGGCTATGTGTTCCAATTCCAGGCTTCGTGTTCCAGTTCCAGGGAACGTGTTCCAATTCCAGGCTTCATTTTCCATTTCCAGGCTACGTGTTCCAATTCCAGGCTATGTGTTCCAATTCCAGGCTTCATTTTCCAGTTCCAGGCTACATGTTCCAATTCCAGGCTACGTGTTCTAATTCCAGGCTTTGTGTTCCAATTCCAGGCTTCGTTTTCCAGTTCCAGGCTTTGTTTTCCAATTCCGGGCTTCGTGTTCCAATTCCAGGCTTCATTTTCCAATTCCAGGCTTCATTTTCCATTTCCAGGCTACGTGTTCCCATTCCAGGCTATGTGTTCCAATTCCAGGCTTCATTTTCCAGTTCTAGGCTACATGTTCCAATTCCAGGCTACGTGTTCCAATTCCAGGCTTCGTGTTCCAATTCCAGACTTCATTTTCCAGTTCCAGGCTACGTGTCCAAGTTCCAGGCTTCGTGTTCCAATTCCAGGCTTCATTTTCCAATTCCAGGCTTCGTGTTCCAATTCTAGGCTTTGTGTTCCAGTTCCAGTCTTCGTTTTCCAGTTCCAAGCTTCGTGTTCCATTTGCAGGCTACGTGTTCCAATTCCAGGCTATGTGTTCCAATTCCAGGCTTCATATTCCAGTTCTAGGCTACATGTTCCAATTCCAGGCTACGTGTTCCAATTCCAGGCTTCGTGTTCCAATTCCAGGCTTCATTTTCCAGTTCCAGGCTACGTGTCCCAGTTCCAGGCTTCGTGTTCCAATTCCAGGCTTCATTTTCCAATTCCAGGCTTCGTGTTCCAATTCTAGGCTTTGTGTTCCAGTTCCAGTCTTCGTTTTCCAATTCCAGGCTTCATTTTCGAATTCCAGGCTTCATTTTCCATTTCCAGGCTACGTGTTCCAATTCCAGGCTATGTGTTCTAATTCCAGGCTTCATTTTCCAGTTCTAGGCTACGTGTTCCAATTCCAGGCTACGTGTTCCAATTCCAGGCTTCGTGTTCCAATTCCACGCTTCATTTTCCAGTTCCAGGCTACGTGTCCCAGTTCCAGGCTTCATGTTCCAATTCCAGGCTTCATTTTCCAATTCCAGGCTTCGTGTTCCAATTCTAGGCTTTGTGTTCCAGTTCCAGTCTTCGTTTTCCAGTTCCAGGCTTCGTGTTCCATTTCCAGGCTTCATTTTCCAATTCCAGGCTTTGAATTCCAGTTCCAGTCTTCGTTTTCCAGTTCCAGGCTACGCGTTCCAGTTCCAGGCTTCGTTTTCCAGTTCCAGGCTATGCGTTCCAGTTCCAGGCTTTGTTTTACAGTTCCAGGCTCCATGTTCCAGTTCTAGACAACATTTTCCAGTTCCAGGCTTCATTTTCCAATTCCAGGCTTCGTGTTCCATTTCCAGGCTTCATTTTCCAATTCCAGGCTTTGAATTCCAGTTCCAGGCTTTGTTTCCCAGTTCCAGGCTTTGTTTTCCAGTTCCAGGCTTCGTTTTCCAGTTCCAGGCTTTGTTTTCCAGTTCCAGGCTACGTTTTCCAGTTCCAGGCTCCATTTTCTAATTCCAGGCTTCGTGTTCCAATTCCAGACTTCGTTTCCCAATTCCAGGCTTCGTGTACCAGTTCCAGTCTTTGTGCTCCAGTTCCAGGCTTTGTTTTCCAATTCCAGGCTTTGTGTTCCAGTTCCAGGCTCAGTGTTCCAATTCCAGGCTTCGTTTTCCAGTTCCAGGCTTTGTTTTCCAATTCCAGGCTTCGTGTTCCATTTCCAGGCTTCATTTTCGAATTCCAGGCTTCATTTTCCATTTCCAGGCTACGTGTTCCAATTCCAGGCTATGTGTTCTAATTCCAGGCTTCATTTTCCAGTTCTAGGCTACGTGTTCCAATTCCAGGCTACGTGTTCCAATTCCAGGCTTCGTGTTCCAATTCCAGGCTTCATTTTCCAGTTCCAGGCTACGTGTCCCAGTTCCAGGCTTCGTGTTCCAATTCCAGGCTTCATTTTCCAATTCCAGGCTTCGTGTTCCAATTCTAGGCTTTGTGTTCCAGTTCCAGTCTTCGTTTTCCAGTTCCAGGCTTCGTGTTCCATTTAAAGGCTTCATTTTCCAATTCCAGGCTTTGAATTCCAGTTCCAGTCTTCGTTTTCCAGTTCCAGGCTACGCGTTCCAGTTCCAGGCTTCGTTTTCCAGTTCCAGGCTATGCGTTCCAGTTCCAGGCTTTGTTTTACAGTTCCAGGCTCCATGTTCCAGTTCTAGACAACATTTTCCCGTTCTAGGCTTCGTTTCCAATTCCAAGCTTCGTGTTCCAATTTCAGGCTTCATTTTCCAGTTCCAGGCTTTGTTTTCCAGTTCCAGGCTTTGTTTTCCAGTTCCAGGCTTCGTTTTCCAGTTCCAGGCTTTGTTTTCCAGTTCCAGGCTACGTTTTCCAGTTCCAGGCTCCATTTTCTAATTCCAGGCTTCGTGTTCCAATTCCAGACTTCGTTTTCCAATTCCAGGCTTCGTGTACCAGTTCCAGTCTTTGTGCTCCAGTTCCAGGCTTTGTTTTCCAATTCCAGGCTTTGTGTTCCAGTTCCAGGCTCAGTGTTCCAATTCCAGGCTTCGTTTTCCAGTTCCAGGCTTTGTTTTCCAATTCCAGGCTTCGTGTTCCATTTCCAGGCTTCATTTTCGAATTCCAGGCTTCATTTTCCATTTCCAGGCTACGTGTTCCAATTCCAGGCTATGTGTTCTAATTCCAGGCTTCATTTTCCAGTTCTAGGCTACGTGTTCCAATTCCAGGCTACGTGTTCCAATTCCAGGCTTCGTGTTCCAATTCCAGGCTTCATTTTCCAGTTCCAGGCTACGTGTCCCAGTTCCAGGCTTCGTGTTCCAATTCCAGGCTTCATTTTCCAATTCCAGGCTTCGTGTTCCAATTCTAGGCTTTGTGTTCCAGTTCCAGTCTTCGTTTTCCAGTTCCAGGCTTCGTGTTCCATTTCCAGGCTTCATTTTCCAATTCCAGGCTTTGAATTCCAGTTCCAGTCTTCGTTTTCCAGTTCCAGGCTACGCGTTCCAGTTCCAGGCTTCGTTTTCCAGTTCCAGGCTATGCGTTCCAGTTCCAGGCTTTGTTTTACAGTTCCAGGCTCCATGTTCCAGTTCTAGACAACATTTTCCCGTTCTAGGCTTCGTTTCCAATTCCAAGCTTCGTGTTCCAATTTCAGGCTTCATTTTCCAGTTCCAGGCTTTGTTTTCCAGTTCCAGGCTTTGTTTTCCAGTTCCAGGCTTCGTTTTCCAGTTCCAGGCTTTGTTTTCCAGTTCCAGGCTACGTTTTCCAGTTCCAGGCTCCATTTTCTAATTCCAGGCTTCGTGTTCCAATTCCAGACTTCGTTTTCCAATTCCAGGCTTCGTGTACCAGTTCCAGTCTTTGTGCTCCAGTTCCAGGCTTTGTTTTCCAATTCCAGGCTTTGTGTTCCAGTTCCAGGCTCAGTGTTCCAATTCCAGGCTTCGTTTTCCAGTTCCAGGCTTTGTTTTCCAATTCCAGGCTTCGTGTTCCATTTCCAGGCTTCATTTTCGAATTCCAGGCTTCATTTTCCATTTCCAGGCTACGTGTTCCAATTCCAGGCTATGTGTTCCAATTCCAGGCTTCATTTTCCAGTTCCAGGCTACATGTTCCAATTCCAGGCTACGTGTTCCAATTCCAGGCTTTGTGTTCCAATTCCAGGCTTCGTTTTCCAGTTCCAGGCTTTGTTTTCCAATTCCGGGCTTCGTGTTCCAATTCCAGGCTTCATTTTCCAATTCCAGGCTTCATTTTCCATTTCCAGGCTACGTGTTCCAATTCCAGGCTATGTGTTCCAATTCCAGGCTTCATTTTCCAGTTCTAGGCTACATGTTCCAATTCCAGGCTACGTGTTCCAATTCCAAGCTTCGTGTTCCAATTCCAGGCTTCATTTTCCAGTTCCAGGCTACGTGTCCCAGTTCCAGGCTTCGTGTTCCAATTCCAGGCTTCATTTTCCAATTCCAGGCTTCGTGTTCCAATTCTAGGCTTTGTGTTCCAGTTCCAGTCTTCGTTTTCCAGTTCCAAGCTTCGTGTTCCATTTCCAGGCTACGTGTTCCAATTCCAGGCTATGTGTTCCAATTCCAGGCTTCATATTCCAGTTCTAGGCTACATGTTCCAATTCCAGGCTACGTGTTCCAATTCCAGGTTTCGTGTTCCAATTCCAGGCTTCATTTTCCAGTTCTAGGCTACGTGTCCCAGTTCCAGGCTTCGTGTTCCAATTCCAGGCTTCATTTTCCAATTCCAGGCTTCGTGTTCCAATTCTAGGCTTTGTGTTCCAGTTCCAGTCTTCGTTTTCCAGTTCCAGGCTTCGTGTTCCATTTCCAGGCTTCGTGTTCCAATTCTAGGCTTTGTGTTCCAGTTCCAGGCTTCATTTTCCAGTTCTAGGCTACGTGTTCCAATTCCAGGCTACGCGTTCCAGTTCCAGGCTTTGTTTTACAGTTCCAGTCTCGATGTTCCAGTTCCAGACAACATTTTCCAGTTCCAGGCTTTGTTTTCCAATTCCAGGCTTCGTGTTCCAGTTCCAGTCTTCGTGCTCCAGTTCCAGGCTTTGCTTTCCAATTCCAGGCTTCGTGATCCAGTTCCAGGCTCAGTATTGCAATTCCAGGCTTCGTTTTCCAGTTCCAGACTTTGTTTTCCAATTCCAGGCTTCGTGTTCCAATTCCAGGCTTCGTTTTCCAGTTCCAGGCTCAGTGTTCCAATTCCATGCTCCATGTTCCAGTTCCAGACAACATTTTCCAGTTCCAGGCTTCATTTTCCAATTCCAGGCTTCGTTTTCCCGTTCTAGGCTTCGTTTCCAATTCCAGGCTTCGTGTTCCAATTTCAGGCTTCATTTTCCAGTTCCAGGCTTTGTTTTCCAGTTCCAGGCTTTGTTTTCCAGTTCCAGGCTTCGTTTTCCAGTTCCAGGCTTTGTTTTCCAGTTCCAGGCTACGTTTTCCAATTCCAGACTTCGTTTTCCAATTCCAGGCTTCGTGTCCCAGTTCCAGTCTTTGTGCTCCTGTTCCAGGCTTTGTTTTCCAATTCCAGGCTTCGTTTTCCAATTCCAGGCTTCGTCTTCCATTTCCAGGCTTCATGTTCCAGTTCCAGGCTTCATTTTCCAGTTCCAGGCTACGTGTTCCAATTCCAGGCTTCATTTTCCATTTCCAGGCTACGTGTTCCAATTCCAGGCTTCGTGATCCAGTTCCAGGCTCAGTATTGCAATTCCAGGCTTCGTTTTCCAGTTCCAGACTTTGTTTTCCAATTCCAGGCTTCGTGTTCCAATTCCAGGCTTCGTTTTCCAGTTCCAGGCTCAGTGTTCCAATTCCATGCTCCATGTTCCAGTTCCAGACAACATTTTCCAGTTCCAGGCTTCATTTTCCAATTCCAGGCTTCGTTTTCCCGTTCTAGGCTTCGTTTCCAATTCCAGGCTTCGTGTTCCAATTTCAGGCTTCATTTTCCAGTTCCAGGCTTTGTTTTCCAGTTCCAGGCTTTGTTTTCCAGTTCCAGGCTTCGTTTTCCAGTTCCAGGCTTTGTTTTCCAGTTCCAGGCTACGTTTTCCAATTCCAGACTTCGTTTTCCAGTTCCAGGCTTTGTTTTCCAATTCCAGGCTTCGTGTTCCATTTCCAGGCTTCGTGTTCCAATTCCAGGCTTCGTGTTCCATTTCCAGGCTTCATGTTCCAATTCCAGGCTTCATTTTCCATTTCCAGGCTACGTGTTCCAATTCCAGGCTATGTGTTCCAATTACAGGCTTCATTTTCCAGTTCCAGGCTACGTGTTCCAATTCCAGGCTACGCGTTCCAGTTCCAGGCTTTGTTTTACAGTTCCAGTCTCGATGTTCCAGTTCCAGACAACATTTTCCAGTTCCAGGCTTTGTTTTCCAATTCCAGGCTTCGTGTTCCAGTTCCAGTCTTCGTGCTCCAGTTCCAGGCTTTGCTTTCCAATTCCAGGCTTCGTGATCCAGTTCCAGGCTCAGTATTGCAATTCCAGGCTTCGTTTTCCAGTTCCAGACTTTGTTTTCCAATTCCAGGCTTCGTGTTCCAATTCCAGGCTTCGTTTTCCAGTTCCAGGCTCAGTGTTCCAATTCCATGCTCCATGTTCCAGTTCCAGACAACATTTTCCAGTTCCAGGCTTCATTTTCCAATTCCAGGCTTCGTGTTCCAATTTCAGGCTTCATTTTCCAGTTCCAGGCTTTGTTTTCCAGTTCCAGGCTTTGTTTTCCAGTTCCAGGCTTCGTTTTCCAGTTCCAGGCTTTGTTTTCCAGTTCCAGGCTACGTTTTCCAATTCCAGACTTCGTTTTCCAATTCCAGGCTTCGTGTCCCAGTTCCAGTCTTTGTGCTCCTGTTCCAGGCTTTGTTTTCCAATTCCAGGCTTCGTTTTCCAATTCCAGGCTTCGTCTTCCATTTCCAGGCTTCATGTTCCAGTTCCAGGCTTCATTTTCCAGTTCCAGGCTACGTGTTCCAATTCCAGGCTTCATTTTCCATTTCCAGGCTACGTGTTCCAATTCCAGGCTATGTGTTCCAGTTCCAGGCTTCATTTTCCAGTTCCAGGCTATGTGTTCCAATTCCAGGCTTCGTGTTCCAGTTCCAGGGAACGTGTTCCAATTCCAGGCTTCATTTTCCATTTCCAGGCTACGTGTTCCAATTCCAGGCTATGTGTTCCAATTCCAGGCTTCATTTTCCAGTTCCAGGCTACATGTTCCAATTCCAGGCTACGTGTTCTAATTCCAGGCTTTGTGTTCCAATTCCAGGCTTCGTTTTCCAGTTCCAGGCTTTGTTTTCCAATTCCGGGCTTCGTGTTCCAATTCCAGGCTTCATTTTCCAATTCCAGGCTTCATTTTCCATTTCCAGGCTACGTGTTCCCATTCCAGGCTATGTGTTCCAATTCCAGGCTTCATTTTCCAGTTCTAGGCTACATGTTCCAATTCCAGGCTACGTGTTCCAATTCCAGGCTTCGTGTTCCAATTCCAGACTTCATTTTCCAGTTCCAGGCTACGTGTCCAAGTTCCAGGCTTCGTGTTCCAATTCCAGGCTTCATTTTCCAATTCCAGGCTTCGTGTTCCAATTCTAGGCTTTGTGTTCCAGTTCCAGTCTTCGTTTTCCAGTTCCAAGCTTCGTGTTCCATTTGCAGGCTACGTGTTCCAATTCCAGGCTATGTGTTCCAATTCCAGGCTTCATATTCCAGTTCTAGGCTACATGTTCCAATTCCAGGCTACGTGTTCCAATTCCAGGCTTCGTGTTCCAATTCCAGGCTTCATTTTCCAGTTCCAGGCTACGTGTCCCAGTTCCAGGCTTCGTGTTCCAATTCCAGGCTTCATTTTCCAATTCCAGGCTTCGTGTTCCAATTCTAGGCTTTGTGTTCCAGTTCCAGTCTTCGTTTTCCAATTCCAGGCTTCATTTTCGAATTCCAGGCTTCATTTTCCATTTCCAGGCTACGTGTTCCAATTCCAGGCTATGTGTTCTAATTCCAGGCTTCATTTTCCAGTTCTAGGCTACGTGTTCCAATTCCAGGCTACGTGTTCCAATTCCAGGCTTCGTGTTCCAATTCCACGCTTCATTTTCCAGTTCCAGGCTACGTGTCCCAGTTCCAGGCTTCATGTTCCAATTCCAGGCTTCATTTTCCAATTCCAGGCTTCGTTTTCCAATTCCAGGCTTCGTCTTCCATTTCCAGGCTTCATGTTCCAGTTCCAGGCTTCATTTTCCAGTTCCAGGCTACGTGTTCCAATTCCAGGCTTCATTTTCCATTTCCAGGCTACGTGTTCCAATTCCAGGCTATGTGTTCCAGTTCCAGGCTTCATTTTCCAGTTCCAGGCTATGTGTTCCAATTCCAGGCTTCGTGTTCCAGTTCCAGGGAACGTGTTCCAATTCCAGGCTTCATTTTCCATTTCCAGGCTACGTGTTCCAATTCCAGGCTATGTGTTCCAATTCCAGGCTTCATTTTCCAGTTCCAGGCTACATGTTCCAATTCCAGGCTACGTGTTCTAATTCCAGGCTTTGTGTTCCAATTCCAGGCTTCGTTTTCCAGTTCCAGGCTTTGTTTTCCAATTCCGGGCTTCGTGTTCCAATTCCAGGCTTCATTTTCCAATTCCAGGCTTCATTTTCCATTTCCAGGCTACGTGTTCCCATTCCAGGCTATGTGTTCCAATTCCAGGCTTCATTTTCCAGTTCTAGGCTACATGTTCCAATTCCAGGCTACGTGTTCCAATTCCAGGCTTCGTGTTCCAATTCCAGACTTCATTTTCCAGTTCCAGGCTACGTGTCCAAGTTCCAGGCTTCGTGTTCCAATTCCAGGCTTCATTTTCCAATTCCAGGCTTCGTGTTCCAATTCTAGGCTTTGTGTTCCAGTTCCAGTCTTCGTTTTCCAGTTCCAAGCTTCGTGTTCCATTTGCAGGCTACGTGTTCCAATTCCAGGCTATGTGTTCCAATTCCAGGCTTCATATTCCAGTTCTAGGCTACATGTTCCAATTCCAGGCTACGTGTTCCAATTCCAGGCTTCGTGTTCCAATTCCAGGCTTCATTTTCCAGTTCCAGGCTACGTGTCCCAGTTCCAGGCTTCGTGTTCCAATTCCAGGCTTCATTTTCCAATTCCAGGCTTCGTGTTCCAATTCTAGGCTTTGTGTTCCAGTTCCAGTCTTCGTTTTCCAATTCCAGGCTTCATTTTCGAATTCCAGGCTTCATTTTCCATTTCCAGGCTACGTGTTCCAATTCCAGGCTATGTGTTCTAATTCCAGGCTTCATTTTCCAGTTCTAGGCTACGTGTTCCAATTCCAGGCTACGTGTTCCAATTCCAGGCTTCGTGTTCCAATTCCACGCTTCATTTTCCAGTTCCAGGCTACGTGTCCCAGTTCCAGGCTTCATGTTCCAATTCCAGGCTTCATTTTCCAATTCCAGGCTTCATTTTCCAATTCCAGGCTTCATTTTCCATTTCCAGGCTACGTGTTCCAATTCCAGGCTATGTGTTCCAATTCCAGGCTTCATTTTCCAGTTCTAGGCTACATGTTCCAATTCCAGGCTACGTGTTCCAATTCCAAGCTTCGTGTTCCAATTCCAGGCTTCATTTTCCAGTTCCAGGCTACGTGTCCCAGTTCCAGGCTTCGTGTTCCAATTCCAGGCTTCATTTTCCAATTCCAGGCTTCGTGTTCCAATTCTAGGCTTTGTGTTCCAGTTCCAGTCTTCGTTTTCCAGTTCCAAGCTTCGTGTTCCATTTCCAGGCTACGTGTTCCAATTCCAGGCTATGTGTTCCAATTCCAGGCTTCATATTCCAGTTCTAGGCTACATGTTCCAATTCCAGGCTACGTGTTCCAATTCCAGGTTTCGTGTTCCAATTCCAGGCTTCATTTTCCAGTTCTAGGCTACGTGTCCCAGTTCCAGGCTTCGTGTTCCAATTCCAGGCTTCATTTTCCAATTCCAGGCTTCGTGTTCCAATTCTAGGCTTTGTGTTCCAGTTCCAGTCTTCGTTTTCCAGTTCCAGGCTTCGTGTTCCATTTCCAGGCTTCGTGTTCCAATTCTAGGCTTTGTGTTCCAGTTCCAGGCTTCATTTTCCAGTTCTAGGCTACGTGTTCCAATTCCAGGCTACGCGTTCCAGTTCCAGGCTTTGTTTTACAGTTCCAGTCTCGATGTTCCAGTTCCAGACAACATTTTCCAGTTCCAGGCTTTGTTTTCCAATTCCAGGCTTCGTGTTCCAGTTCCAGTCTTCGTGCTCCAGTTCCAGGCTTTGCTTTCCAATTCCAGGCTTCGTGATCCAGTTCCAGGCTCAGTATTGCAATTCCAGGCTTCGTTTTCCAGTTCCAGACTTTGTTTTCCAATTCCAGGCTTCGTGTTCCAATTCCAGGCTTCGTTTTCCAGTTCCAGGCTCAGTGTTCCAATTCCATGCTCCATGTTCCAGTTCCAGACAACATTTTCCAGTTCCAGGCTTCATTTTCCAATTCCAGGCTTCGTTTTCCCGTTCTAGGCTTCGTTTCCAATTCCAGGCTTCGTGTTCCAATTTCAGGCTTCATTTTCCAGTTCCAGGCTTTGTTTTCCAGTTCCAGGCTTTGTTTTCCAGTTCCAGGCTTCGTTTTCCAGTTCCAGGCTTTGTTTTCCAGTTCCAGGCTACGTTTTCCAATTCCAGACTTCGTTTTCCAATTCCAGGCTTCGTGTCCCAGTTCCAGTCTTTGTGCTCCTGTTCCAGGCTTTGTTTTCCAATTCCAGGCTTCGTTTTCCAATTCCAGGCTTCGTCTTCCATTTCCAGGCTTCATGTTCCAGTTCCAGGCTTCATTTTCCAGTTCCAGGCTACGTGTTCCAATTCCAGGCTTCATTTTCCATTTCCAGGCTACGTGTTCCAATTCCAGGCTTCGTGATCCAGTTCCAGGCTCAGTATTGCAATTCCAGGCTTCGTTTTCCAGTTCCAGACTTTGTTTTCCAATTCCAGGCTTCGTGTTCCAATTCCAGGCTTCGTTTTCCAGTTCCAGGCTCAGTGTTCCAATTCCATGCTCCATGTTCCAGTTCCAGACAACATTTTCCAGTTCCAGGCTTCATTTTCCAATTCCAGGCTTCGTTTTCCCGTTCTAGGCTTCGTTTCCAATTCCAGGCTTCGTGTTCCAATTTCAGGCTTCATTTTCCAGTTCCAGGCTTTGTTTTCCAGTTCCAGGCTTTGTTTTCCAGTTCCAGGCTTCGTTTTCCAGTTCCAGGCTTTGTTTTCCAGTTCCAGGCTACGTTTTCCAATTCCAGACTTCGTTTTCCAGTTCCAGGCTTTGTTTTCCAATTCCAGGCTTCGTGTTCCATTTCCAGGCTTCGTGTTCCAATTCCAGGCTTCGTGTTCCATTTCCAGGCTTCATGTTCCAATTCCAGGCTTCATTTTCCATTTCCAGGCTACGTGTTCCAATTCCAGGCTATGTGTTCCAATTACAGGCTTCATTTTCCAGTTCCAGGCTACGTGTTCCAATTCCAGGCTACGCGTTCCAGTTCCAGGCTTTGTTTTACAGTTCCAGTCTCGATGTTCCAGTTCCAGACAACATTTTCCAGTTCCAGGCTTTGTTTTCCAATTCCAGGCTTCGTGTTCCAGTTCCAGTCTTCGTGCTCCAGTTCCAGGCTTTGCTTTCCAATTCCAGGCTTCGTGATCCAGTTCCAGGCTCAGTATTGCAATTCCAGGCTTCGTTTTCCAGTTCCAGACTTTGTTTTCCAATTCCAGGCTTCGTGTTCCAATTCCAGGCTTCGTTTTCCAGTTCCAGGCTCAGTGTTCCAATTCCATGCTCCATGTTCCAGTTCCAGACAACATTTTCCAGTTCCAGGCTTCATTTTCCAATTCCAGGCTTCGTGTTCCAATTTCAGGCTTCATTTTCCAGTTCCAGGCTTTGTTTTCCAGTTCCAGGCTTTGTTTTCCAGTTCCAGGCTTCGTTTTCCAGTTCCAGGCTTTGTTTTCCAGTTCCAGGCTACGTTTTCCAATTCCAGACTTCGTTTTCCAATTCCAGGCTTCGTGTCCCAGTTCCAGTCTTTGTGCTCCTGTTCCAGGCTTTGTTTTCCAATTCCAGGCTTCGTTTTCCAATTCCAGGCTTCGTCTTCCATTTCCAGGCTTCATGTTCCAGTTCCAGGCTTCATTTTCCAGTTCCAGGCTACGTGTTCCAATTCCAGGCTTCATTTTCCATTTCCAGGCTACGTGTTCCAATTCCAGGCTATGTGTTCCAGTTCCAGGCTTCATTTTCCAGTTCCAGGCTATGTGTTCCAATTCCAGGCTTCGTGTTCCAGTTCCAGGGAACGTGTTCCAATTCCAGGCTTCATTTTCCATTTCCAGGCTACGTGTTCCAATTCCAGGCTATGTGTTCCAATTCCAGGCTTCATTTTCCAGTTCCAGGCTACATGTTCCAATTCCAGGCTACGTGTTCTAATTCCAGGCTTTGTGTTCCAATTCCAGGCTTCGTTTTCCAGTTCCAGGCTTTGTTTTCCAATTCCGGGCTTCGTGTTCCAATTCCAGGCTTCATTTTCCAATTCCAGGCTTCATTTTCCATTTCCAGGCTACGTGTTCCCATTCCAGGCTATGTGTTCCAATTCCAGGCTTCATTTTCCAGTTCTAGGCTACATGTTCCAATTCCAGGCTACGTGTTCCAATTCCAGGCTTCGTGTTCCAATTCCAGACTTCATTTTCCAGTTCCAGGCTACGTGTCCAAGTTCCAGGCTTCGTGTTCCAATTCCAGGCTTCATTTTCCAATTCCAGGCTTCGTGTTCCAATTCTAGGCTTTGTGTTCCAGTTCCAGTCTTCGTTTTCCAGTTCCAAGCTTCGTGTTCCATTTGCAGGCTACGTGTTCCAATTCCAGGCTATGTGTTCCAATTCCAGGCTTCATATTCCAGTTCTAGGCTACATGTTCCAATTCCAGGCTACGTGTTCCAATTCCAGGCTTCGTGTTCCAATTCCAGGCTTCATTTTCCAGTTCCAGGCTACGTGTCCCAGTTCCAGGCTTCGTGTTCCAATTCCAGGCTTCATTTTCCAATTCCAGGCTTCGTGTTCCAATTCTAGGCTTTGTGTTCCAGTTCCAGTCTTCGTTTTCCAATTCCAGGCTTCATTTTCGAATTCCAGGCTTCATTTTCCATTTCCAGGCTACGTGTTCCAATTCCAGGCTATGTGTTCTAATTCCAGGCTTCATTTTCCAGTTCTAGGCTACGTGTTCCAATTCCAGGCTACGTGTTCCAATTCCAGGCTTCGTGTTCCAATTCCACGCTTCATTTTCCAGTTCCAGGCTACGTGTCCCAGTTCCAGGCTTCATGTTCCAATTCCAGGCTTCATTTTCCAATTCCAGGCTTCGTGTTCCAATTCTAGGCTTTGTGTTCCAGTTCCAGTCTTCGTTTTCCAGTTCCAGGCTTCGTGTTCCATTTCCAGGCTTCATTTTCCAATTCCAGGCTTTGAATTCCAGTTCCAGTCTTCGTTTTCCAGTTCCAGGCTACGCGTTCCAGTTCCAGGCTTCGTTTTCCAGTTCCAGGCTATGCGTTCCAGTTCCAGGCTTTGTTTTACAGTTCCAGGCTCCATGTTCCAGTTCTAGACAACATTTTCCAGTTCCAGGCTTCATTTTCCAATTCCAGGCTTCGTGTTCCATTTCCAGGCTTCATTTTCCAATTCCAGGCTTTGAATTCCAGTTCCAGGCTTTGTTTCCCAGTTCCAGGCTTTGTTTTCCAGTTCCAGGCTTCGTTTTCCAGTTCCAGGCTTTGTTTTCCAGTTCCAGGCTACGTTTTCCAGTTCCAGGCTCCATTTTCTAATTCCAGGCTTCGTGTTCCAATTCCAGACTTCGTTTCCCAATTCCAGGCTTCGTGTACCAGTTCCAGTCTTTGTGCTCCAGTTCCAGGCTTTGTTTTCCAATTCCAGGCTTTGTGTTCCAGTTCCAGGCTCAGTGTTCCAATTCCAGGCTTCGTTTTCCAGTTCCAGGCTTTGTTTTCCAATTCCAGGCTTCGTGTTCCATTTCCAGGCTTCATTTTCGAATTCCAGGCTTCATTTTCCATTTCCAGGCTACGTGTTCCAATTCCAGGCTATGTGTTCTAATTCCAGGCTTCATTTTCCAGTTCTAGGCTACGTGTTCCAATTCCAGGCTACGTGTTCCAATTCCAGGCTTCGTGTTCCAATTCCAGGCTTCATTTTCCAGTTCCAGGCTACGTGTCCCAGTTCCAGGCTTCGTGTTCCAATTCCAGGCTTCATTTTCCAATTCCAGGCTTCGTGTTCCAATTCTAGGCTTTGTGTTCCAGTTCCAGTCTTCGTTTTCCAGTTCCAGGCTTCGTGTTCCATTTAAAGGCTTCATTTTCCAATTCCAGGCTTTGAATTCCAGTTCCAGTCTTCGTTTTCCAGTTCCAGGCTACGCGTTCCAGTTCCAGGCTTCGTTTTCCAGTTCCAGGCTATGCGTTCCAGTTCCAGGCTTTGTTTTACAGTTCCAGGCTCCATGTTCCAGTTCTAGACAACATTTTCCCGTTCTAGGCTTCGTTTCCAATTCCAAGCTTCGTGTTCCAATTTCAGGCTTCATTTTCCAGTTCCAGGCTTCATTTTCGAATTCCAGGGTTCATTTTCCATTTCCAGGCTACGTGTTCCAATTCCAGGCTATGTGTTCTAATTCCAGGCTTCATTTTCCAGTTCTAGGCTACGTGTTCCAATTCCAGGCTACGTGTTCCAATTCCAGGCTTCGTGTTCCAATTCCAGGCTTCATTTTCCAGTTCCAGGCTACGTGTCCCAGTTCCAGGCTTCGTGTTCCAATTCCAGGCTTCATTTTCCAATTCCAGGCTTCGTGTTCCAATTCTAGGCTTTGTGTTCCAGTTCCAGTCTTCGTTTTCCAGTTCCAGGCTTCGTGTTCCATTTCCAGGCTTCATTTTCCAATTCCAGGCTTTGAATTCCAGTTCCAGTCTTCGTTTTCCAGTTCCAGGCTACGCGTTCCAGTTCCAGGCTTCGTTTTCCAGTTCCAGGCTATGCGTTCCAGTTCCAGGCTTTGTTTTACAGTTCCAGGCTCCATGTTCCAGTTCTAGACAACATTTTCCCGTTCTAGGCTTCGTTTCCAATTCCAAGCTTCGTGTTCCAATTTCAGGCTTCATTTTCCAGTTCCAGGCTTTGTTTTCCAGTTCCAGGCTTTGTTTTCCAGTTCCAGGCTTCGTTTTCCAGTTCCAGGCTTTGTTTTCCAGTTCCAGGCTACGTTTTCCAGTTCCAGGCTCCATTTTCTAATTCCAGGCTTCGTGTTCCAATTCCAGACTTCGTTTTCCAATTCCAGGCTTCGTGTACCAGTTCCAGTCTTTGTGCTCCAGTTCCAGGCTTTGTTTTCCAATTCCAGGCTTTGTGTTCCAGTTCCAGGCTCAGTGTTCCAATTCCAGGCTTCGTTTTCCAGTTCCAGGCTTTGTTTTCCAATTCCAGGCTTCGTGTTCCATTTCCAGGCTTCATTTTCGAATTCCAGGCTTCATTTTCCATTTCCAGGCTACGTGTTCCAATTCCAGGCTATGTGTTCCAATTCCAGGCTTCATTTTCCAGTTCCAGGCTACATGTTCCAATTCCAGGCTACGTGTTCCAATTCCAGGCTTTGTGTTCCAATTCCAGGCTTCGTTTTCCAGTTCCAGGCTTTGTTTTCCAATTCCGGGCTTCGTGTTCCAATTCCAGGCTTCATTTTCCAATTCCAGGCTTCATTTTCCATTTCCAGGCTACGTGTTCCAATTCCAGGCTATGTGTTCCAATTCCAGGCTTCATGTTCCAGTTCTAGGCTACATGTTCCAATTCCAGGCTACGTGTTCCAATTCCAAGCTTCGTGTTCCAATTCCAGGCTTCATTTTCCAGTTCCAGGCTACGTGTCCCAGTTCCAGGCTTCGTGTTCCAATTCCAGGCTTCATTTTCCAATTCCAGGCTTCGTGTTCCAATTCTAGGCTTTGTGTTCCAGTTCCAGTCTTCGTTTTCCAGTTCCAAGCTTCGTGTTCCATTTCCAGGCTACGTGTTCCAATTCCAGGCTATGTGTTCCAATTCCAGGCTTCATATTCCAGTTCTAGGCTACATGTTCCAATTCCAGGCTACGTGTTCCAATTCCAGGTTTCGTGTTCCAATTCCAGGCTTCATTTTCCAGTTCTAGGCTACGTGTCCCAGTTCCAGGCTTCGTGTTCCAATTCCAGGCTTCATTTTCCAATTCCAGGCTTCGTGTTCCAATTCTAGGCTTTGTGTTCCAGTTCCAGTCTTCGTTTTCCAGTTCCAGGCTTCGTGTTCCATTTCCAGGCTTCGTGTTCCAATTCTAGGCTTTGTGTTCCAGTTCCAGGCTTCATTTTCCAGTTCTAGGCTACGTGTTCCAATTCCAGGCTACGCGTTCCAGTTCCAGGCTTTGTTTTACAGTTCCAGTCTCGATGTTCCAGTTCCAGACAACATTTTCCAGTTCCAGGCTTTGTTTTCCAATTCCAGGCTTCGTGTTCCAGTTCCAGTCTTCGTGCTCCAGTTCCAGGCTTTGCTTTCCAATTCCAGGCTTCGTGATCCAGTTCCAGGCTCAGTATTGCAATTCCAGGCTTCGTTTTCCAGTTCCAGACTTTGTTTTCCAATTCCAGGCTTCGTGTTCCAATTCCAGGCTTCGTTTTCCAGTTCCAGGCTCAGTGTTCCAATTCCATGCTCCATGTTCCAGTTCCAGACAACATTTTCCAGTTCCAGGCTTCATTTTCCAATTCCAGGCTTCGTTTTCCCGTTCTAGGCTTCGTTTCCAATTCCAGGCTTCGTGTTCCAATTTCAGGCTTCATTTTCCAGTTCCAGGCTTTGTTTTCCAGTTCCAGGCTTTGTTTTCCAGTTCCAGGCTTCTTTTTCCAGTTCCAGGCTTTGTTTTCCAGTTCCAGGCTACGTTTTCCAATTCCAGACTTCGTTTTCCAATTCCAGGCTTCGTGTCCCAGTTCCAGTCTTTGTGCTCCTGTTCCAGGCTTTGTTTTCCAATTCCAGGCTTCGTTTTCCAATTCCAGGCTTCGTCTTCCATTTCCAGGCTTCATGTTCCAGTTCCAGGCTTCATTTTCCAGTTCCAGGCTACGTGTTCCAATTCCAGGCTTCATTTTCCATTTCCAGGCTACGTGTTCCAATTCCAGGCTTCGTGATCCAGTTCCAGGCTCAGTATTGCAATTCCAGGCTTCGTTTTCCAGTTCCAGACTTTGTTTTCCAATTCCAGGCTTCGTGTTCCAATTCCAGGCTTCGTTTTCCAGTTCCAGGCTCAGTGTTCCAATTCCATGCTCCATGTTCCAGTTCCAGACAACATTTTCCAGTTCCAGGCTTCATTTTCCAATTCCAGGCTTCGTTTTCCCGTTCTAGGCTTCGTTTCCAATTCCAGGCTTCGTGTTCCAATTTCAGGCTTCATTTTCCAGTTCCAGGCTTTGTTTTCCAGTTCCAGGCTTTGTTTTCCAGTTCCAGGCTTCGTTTTCCAGTTCCAGGCTTTGTTTTCCAGTTCCAGGCTACGTTTTCCAATTCCAGACTTCGTTTTCCAATTCCAGGCTTCGTTTCCCAGTTCCAGTCTTTGTGCTCCTGTTCCAGGCTTTGTTTTCCAATTCCAGGCTTCGTTTTCCAATTCCAGGCTTCGTCTTCCATTTCCAGGCTTCATGTTCCAGTTCCAGGCTTCATTTTCCAGTTCCAGGCTACGTGTTCCAATTCCAGGCTTCATTTTCCATTTCCAGGCTACGTGTTCCAATTCCAGGCTATGTGTTCCAGTTCCAGGCTTCATTTTCCAGTTCCAGGCTATGTGTTCCAATTCCAGGCTTCGTGTTCCAGTTCCAGGGAACGTGTTCCAATTCCAGGCTTCATTTTCCATTTCCAGGCTACGTGTTCCAATTCCAGGCTATGTGTTCCAATTCCAGGCTTCATTTTCCAGTTCCAGGCTACATGTTCCAATTCCAGGCTACGTGTTCTAATTCCAGGCTTTGTGTTCCAATTTCAGGCTTCGTTTTCCAGTTCCAGGCTTTGTTTTCCAATTCCGGGCTTCGTGTTCCAATTCCAGGCTTCATTTTCCAATTCCAGGCTTCATTTTCCATTTCCAGGCTACGTGTACCCATTCCAGGCTATGTGTTCCAATTCCAGGCTTCATTTTCCAGTTCTAGGCTACATGTTCCAATTCCAGGCTACGTGTTCCAATTCCAGGCTTCGTGTTCCAATTCCAGACTTCATTTTCCAGTTCCAGGCTACGTGTCCAAGTTCCAGGCTTCGTGTTCCAATTCCAGGCTTCATTTTCCAATTCCAGGCTTCGTGTTCCAATTCTAGGCTTTGTGTTCCAGTTCCAGTCTTCGTTTTCCAGTTCCAAGCTTCGTGTTCCATTTGCAGGCTACGTGTTCCAATTCCAGGCTATGTGTTCCAATTCCAGGCTTCATATTCCAGTTCTAGGCTACATGTTCCAATTCCAGGCTACGTGTTCCAATTCCAGGCTTCGTGTTCCAATTCCAGGCTTCATTTTCCAGTTCCAGGCTACGTGTCCCAGTTCCAGGCTTCGTGTTCCAATTCCAGGCTTCATTTTCCAATTCCAGGCTTCGTGTTCCAATTCTAGGCTTTGTGTTCCAGTTCCAGTCTTCGTTTTCCAATTCCAGGCTTCATTTTCGAATTCCAGGCTTCATTTTCCATTTCCAGGCTACGTGTTCCAATTCCAGGCTATGTGTTCTAATTCCAGGCTTCATTTTCCAGTTCTAGGCTACGTGTTCCAATTCCAGGCTACGTGTTCCAATTCCAGGCTTCGTGTTCCAATTCCACGCTTCATTTTCCAGTTCCAGGCTACGTGTCCCAGTTCCAGGCTTCATGTTCCAATTCCAGGCTTCATTTTCCAATTCCAGGCTTCGTGTTCCAATTCTAGGCTTTGTGTTCCAGTTCCAGTCTTCGTTTTCCAGTTCCAGGCTTCGTGTTCCATTTCCAGGCTTCATTTTCCAATTCCAGGCTTTGAATTCCAGTTCCAGTCTTCGTTTTCCAGTTCCAGGCTACGCGTTCCAGTTCCAGGCTTCGTTTTCCAGTTCCAGGCTATGCGTTCCAGTTCCAGGCTTTGTTTTACAGTTCCAGGCTCCATGTTCCAGTTCTAGACAACATTTTCCAGTTCCAGGCTTCATTTTCCAATTCCAGGCTTCGTGTTCCATTTCCAGGCTTCATTTTCCAATTCCAGGCTTTGAATTCCAGTTCCAGGCTTTGTTTCCCAGTTCCAGGCTTTGTTTTCCAGTTCCAGGCTTCGTTTTCCAGTTCCAGGCTTTGTTTTCCAGTTCCAGGCTACGTTTTCCAGTTCCAGGCTCCATTTTCTAATTCCAGGCTTCGTGTTCCAATTCCAGACTTCGTTTCCCAATTCCAGGCTTCGTGTACCAGTTCCAGTCTTTGTGCTCCAGTTCCAGGCTTTGTTTTCCAATTCCAGGCTTTGTGTTCCAGTTCCAGGCTCAGTGTTCCAATTCCAGGCTTCGTTTTCCAGTTCCAGGCTTTGTTTTCCAATTCCAGGCTTCGTGTTCCATTTCCAGGCTTCATTTTCGAATTCCAGGCTTCATTTTCCATTTCCAGGCTACGTGTTCCAATTCCAGGCTATGTGTTCTAATTCCAGGCTTCATTTTCCAGTTCTAGGCTACGTGTTCCAATTCCAGGCTACGTGTTCCAATTCCAGGCTTCGTGTTCCAATTCCAGGCTTCATTTTCCAGTTCCAGGCTACGTGTCCCAGTTCCAGGCTTCGTGTTCCAATTCCAGGCTTCATTTTCCAATTCCAGGCTTCGTGTTCCAATTCTAGGCTTTGTGTTCCAGTTCCAGTCTTCGTTTTCCAGTTCCAGGCTTCGTGTTCCATTTAAAGGCTTCATTTTCCAATTCCAGGCTTTGAATTCCAGTTCCAGTCTTCGTTTTCCAGTTCCAGGCTACGCGTTCCAGTTCCAGGCTTCGTTTTCCAGTTCCAGGCTATGCGTTCCAGTTCCAGGCTTTGTTTTACAGTTCCAGGCTCCATGTTCCAGTTCTAGACAACATTTTCCCGTTCTAGGCTTCGTTTCCAATTCCAAGCTTCGTGTTCCAATTTCAGGCTTCATTTTCCAGTTCCAGGCTTTGTTTTCCAGTTCCAGGCTTTGTTTTCCAGTTCCAGGCTTCGTTTTCCAGTTCCAGGCTTTGTTTTCCAGTTCCAGGCTACGTTTTCCAGTTCCAGGCTCCATTTTCTAATTCCAGGCTTCGTGTTCCAATTCCAGACTTCGTTTTCCAATTCCAGGCTTCGTGTACCAGTTCCAGTCTTTGTGCTCCAGTTCCAGGCTTTGTTTTCCAATTCCAGGCTTTGTGTTCCAGTTCCAGGCTCAGTGTTCCAATTCCAGGCTTCGTTTTCCAGTTCCAGGCTTTGTTTTCCAATTCCAGGCTTCGTGTTCCATTTCCAGGCTTCATTTTCGAATTCCAGGCTTCATTTTCCATTTCCAGGCTACGTGTTCCAATTCCAGGCTATGTGTTCTAATTCCAGGCTTCATTTTCCAGTTCTAGGCTACGTGTTCCAATTCCAGGCTACGTGTTCCAATTCCAGGCTTCGTGTTCCAATTCCAGGCTTCATTTTCCAGTTCCAGGCTACGTGTCCCAGTTCCAGGCTTCGTGTTCCAATTCCAGGCTTCATTTTCCAATTCCAGGCTTCGTGTTCCAATTCTAGGCTTTGTGTTCCAGTTCCAGTCTTCGTTTTCCAGTTCCAGGCTTCGTGTTCCATTTCCAGGCTTCATTTTCCAATTCCAGGCTTTGAATTCCAGTTCCAGTCTTCGTTTTCCAGTTCCAGGCTACGCGTTCCAGTTCCAGGCTTCGTTTTCCAGTTCCAGGCTATGCGTTCCAGTTCCAGGCTTTGTTTTACAGTTCCAGGCTCCATGTTCCAGTTCTAGACAACATTTTCCCGTTCTAGGCTTCGTTTCCAATTCCAAGCTTCGTGTTCCAATTTCAGGCTTCATTTTCCAGTTCCAGGCTTTGTTTTCCAGTTCCAGGCTTTGTTTTCCAGTTCCAGGCTTCGTTTTCCACTTCCAGGCTTTGTTTTCCAGTTCCAGGCTACGTTTTCCAGTTCCAGGCTCCATTTTCTAATTCCAGGCTTCGTGTTCCAATTCCAGACTTCGTTTTCCAATTCCAGGCTTCGTGTACCAGTTCCAGTCTTTGTGCTCCAGTTCCAGGCTTTGTTTTCCAATTCCAGGCTTTGTGTTCCAGTTCCAGGCTCAGTGTTCCAATTCCAGGCTTTGTTTTCCAGTTCCAGGCTTTGTTTTCCAATTCCAGGCTTCGTGTTCCATTTCCAGGCTTCATTTTCGAATTCCAGGCTTCATTTTCCATTTCCAGGCTACGTGTTCCAATTCCAGGCTATGTGTTCCAATTCCAGGCTTCATTTTCCAGTTCCAGGCTACATGTTCCAATTCCAGGCTACGTGTTCCAATTCCAGGCTTTGTGTTCCAATTCCAGGCTTCGTTTTCCAGTTCCAGGCTTTGTTTTCCAATTCCGGGCTTCGTGTTCCAATTCCAGGCTTCATTTTCCAATTCCAGGCTTCATTTTCCATTTCCAGGCTACGTGTTCCAATTCCAGGCTATGTGTTCCAATTCCAGGCTTCATTTTCCAGTTCTAGGCTACATGTTCCAATTCCAGGCTACGTGTTCCAATTCCAAGCTTCGTGTTCCAATTCCAGGCTTCATTTTCCAGTTCCAGGCTACGTGTCCCAGTTCCAGGCTTCGTGTTCCAATTCCAGGCTTCATTTTCCAATTCCAGGCTTCGTGTTCCAATTCTAGGCTTTGTGTTCCAGTTCCAGTCTTCGTTTTCCAGTTCCAAGCTTCGTGTTCCATTTCCAGGCTACGTGTTCCAATTCCAGGCTATGTGTTCCAATTCCAGGCTTCATATTCCAGTTCTAGGCTACATGTTCCAATTCCAGGCTACGTGTTCCAATTCCAGGTTTCGTGTTCCAATTCCAGGCTTCATTTTCCAGTTCTAGGCTACGTGTCCCAGTTCCAGGCTTCGTGTTCCAATTCCAGGCTTCATTTTCCAATTCCAGGCTTCGTGTTCCAATTCTAGGCTTTGTGTTCCAGTTCCAGTCTTCGTTTTCCAGTTCCAGGCTTCGTGTTCCATTTCCAGGCTTCATTTTCCAATTCCAGGCTTTGAATTCCAGTTCCAGTCTTCGTTTTCCAGTTCCAGGCTACGCGTTCCAGTTCCAGGCTTTGTTTTCCAGTTCCAGGCTACGTTTTCCAGTTCCAGGCTCCATTTTCTAATTCCAGGCTTCGTGTTCCAATTCCAGACTTCGTTTTCCAATTCCAGGCTTCGTGTACCAGTTCCAGTCTTTGTGCTCCAGTTCCAGGCTTTTTTTTCCAATTCCAGGCTTTGTGTTCCAGTTCCAGGCTCAGTGTTCCAATTCCAGGCTTCGTTTTCCAGTTCCAGGCTTTGTTTTCCAATTCCAGGCTTCGTGTTCCATTTCCAGGCTTCATTTTCGAATTCCAGGCTTCATTTTCCATTTCCAGGCTATGTGTTCTAATTCCAGGCTTCATTTTCCAGTTCTAGGCTACGTGTTCCAATTCCAGGCTACGTGTTCCAATTCCAGGCTTCGTGTTCCAATTCCAGGCTTCATTTTCCAGTTCCAGGCTACGTGTCCCAGTTCCAGGCTTCGTGTTCCAATTCCAGGCTTCATTTTCCAATTCCAGGCTTCGTGTTCCAATTCTAGGCTTTGTGTTCCAGTTCCAGTCTTCGTTTTCCAGTTCCAGGCTTCGTGTTCCATTTCCAGGCTTCATTTTCCAATTCCAGGCTTTGAATTCCAGTTCCAGTCTTCGTTTTCCAGTTCCAGGCTACGCGTTCCAGTTCCAGGCTTCGTTTTCCAGTTCCAGGCTATGCGTTCCAGTTCCAGGCTTTGTTTTACAGTTCCAGGCTCCATGTTCCAGTTCTAGACAACATTTTCCCGTTCTAGGCTTCGTTTCCAATTCCAAGCTTCGTGTTCCAATTTCAGGCTTCATTTTCCAGTTCCAGGCTTTGTTTTCCAGTTCCAGGCTTTGTTTTCCAGTTCCAGGCTTCGTTTTCCAGTTCCAGGCTTTGTTTTCCAGTTCCAGGCTACGTTTTCCAGTTCCAGGCTCCATTTTCTAATTCCAGGCTTCGTGTTCCAATTCCAGACTTCGTTTTCCAATTCCAGGCTTCGTGTACCAGTTCCAGTCTTTGTGCTCCAGTTCCAGGCTTTGTTTTCCAATTCCAGGCTTTGTGTTCCAGTTCCAGGCTCAGTGTTCCAATTCCAGGCTTCGTTTTCCAGTTCCAGGCTTTGTTTTCCAATTCCAGGCTTCGTGTTCCATTTCCAGGCTTCATTTTCGAATTCCAGGCTTCATTTTCCATTTCCAGGCTACGTGTTCCAATTCCAGGCTATGTGTTCCAATTCCAGGCTTCATTTTCCAGTTCCAGGCTACAAGTTCCAATTCCAGGCTACGTGTTCCAATTCCAGGCTTTGTGTTCCAATTCCAGGCTTCGTTTTCCAGTTCCAGGCTTTGTTTTCCAATTCCGGGCTTCGTGTTCCAATTCCAGGCTTCATTTTCCAATTCCAGGCTTCATTTTCCATTTCCAGGCTACGTGTTCCAATTCCAGGCTATGTGTTCCAATTCCAGGCTTCATTTTCCAGTTCTAGGCTACATGTTCCAATTCCAGGCTACGTGTTCCAATTCCAAGCTTCGTGTTCCAATTCCAGGCTTCATTTTCCAGTTCCAGGCTACGTGTCCCAGTTCCAGGCTTCGTGTTCCAATTCCAGGCTTCATTTTCCAATTCCAGGCTTCGTGTTCCAATTCTAGGCTTTGTGTTCCAGTTCCAGTCTTCGTTTTCCAGTTCCAAGCTTCGTGTTCCATTTCCAGGCTACGTGTTCCAATTCCAGGCTATGTGTTCCAATTCCAGGCTTCATATTCCAGTTCTAGGCTACATGTTCCAATTCCAGGCTACGTGTTCCAATTCCAGGTTTCGTGTTCCAATTCCAGGCTTCATTTTCCAGTTCTAGGCTACGTGTCCCAGTTCCAGGCTTCGTGTTCCAATTCCAGGCTTCATTTTCCAATTCCAGGCTTCGTGTTCCAATTCTAGGATTTGTGTTCCAGTTCCAGTCTTCGTTTTCCAGTTCCAGGCTTCGTGTTCCATTTCCAGGCTATGTGTTCCAATTCCAGGCTTCGTTTTCCAGTTCCAGGCTACGCGTTCCAGTTCCAGGCTTTGTTTTCCAGTTCCAGGCTACGTTTTCCAGTTCCAGGCTCCATTTTCTAATTCCAGGCTTCGTGTTCCAATTCCAGACTTCGTTTTCCAATTCCAGGCTTCGTGTACCAGTTCCAGTCTTTGTGCTCCAGTTCCAGGCTTTGTTTTCCAATTCCAGGCTTTGTGTTCCAGTTCCAGGCTCAGTGTTCCAATTCCAGGCTTCGTTTTCCAGTTCCAGGCTTTGTTTTCCAATTCCAGGCTTCGTGTTCCATTTCCAGGCTTCATTTTCGAATTCCAGGCTTCATTTTCCATTTCCAGGCTATGTGTTCTAATTCCAGGCTTCATTTTCCAGTTCTAGGCTACGTGTTCCAATTCCAGGCTACGTGTTCCAATTCCAGGCTTCGTGTTCCATTTCCAGGCTTCATTTTCGAATTCCAGGCTTCATTTTCCATTTCCAGGCTACGTGTTCCAATTCCAGGCTATGTGTTCTAATTCCAGGCTTCATTTTCCAGTTCTAGGCTACGTGTTCCAATTCCAGGCTACGTGTTCCAATTCCAGGCTTCGTGTTCCAATTCCAGGCTTCATTTTCCAGTTCCAGGCTACGTGTCCCAGTTCCAGGCTTCGTGTTCCAATTCCAGGCTTCATTTTCCAATTCCAGGCTTCGTGTTCCAATTCTAGGCTTTGTGTTCCAGTTCCAGTCTTCGTTTTCCAGTTCCAGGCTTCGTGTTCCATTTCCAGGCTTCATTTTCCAATTCCAGGCTTTGAATTCCAGTTCCAGTCTTCGTTTTCCAGTTCCAGGCTACGCGTTCCAGTTCCAGGCTTCGTGTTCCATTTCCAGGCTTCATTTTCCAATTCCAGGCTTTGAATTCCAGTTCCAGTCTTCGTTTTCCAGTTCCAGGCTACGCGTTCCAGTTCCAGGCTTCGTTTTCCAGTTCCAGGCTATGCGTTCCAGTTCCAGGCTTTGTTTTACAGTTCCAGGCTCCATGTTCCAGTTCTAGACAACATTTTCCCGTTCTAGGCTTCGTTTCCAATTCCAAGCTTCGTGTTCCAATTTCAGGCTTCATTTTCCAGTTCCAGGCTTTGTTTTCCAGTTCCAGGCTTTGTTTTCCAGTTCCAGGCTTCGTTTTCCAGTTCCAGGCTTTGTTTTCCAGTTCCAGGCTACGTTTTCCAGTTCCAGGCTCCATTTTCTAATTCCAGGCTTCGTGTTCCAATTCCAGACTTCGTTTTCCAATTCCAGGCTTCGTGTACCAGTTCCAGTCTTTGTGCTCCAGTTCCAGGCTTTGTTTTCCAATTCCAGGCTTTGTGTTCCAGTTCCAGGCTCAGTGTTCCAATTCCAGGCTTTGTTTTCCAGTTCCAGGCTTTGTTTTCCAATTCCAGGCTTCGTGTTCCATTTCCAGGCTTCATTTTCGAATTCCAGGCTTCATTTTCCATTTCCAGGCTACGTGTTCCAATTCCAGGCTATGTGTTCCAATTCCAGGCTTCATTTTCCAGTTCCAGGCTACATGTTCCAATTCCAGGCTACGTGTTCCAATTCCAGGCTTTGTGTTCCAATTCCAGGCTTCGTTTTCCAGTTCCAGGCTTTGTTTTCCAATTCCGGGCTTCGTGTTCCAATTCCAGGCTTCATTTTCCAATTCCAGGCTTCATTTTCCATTTCCAGGCTACGTGTTCCAATTCCAGGCTATGTGTTCCAATTCCAGGCTTCATTTTCCAGTTCTAGGCTACATGTTCCAATTCCAGGCTACGTGTTCCAATTCCAAGCTTCGTGTTCCAATTCCAGGCTTCATTTTCCAGTTCCAGGCTACGTGTCCCAGTTCCAGGCTTCGTGTTCCAATTCCAGGCTTCATTTTCCAATTCCAGGCTTCGTGTTCCAATTCTAGGCTTTGTGTTCCAGTTCCAGTCTTCGTTTTCCAGTTCCAAGCTTCGTGTTCCATTTCCAGGCTACGTGTTCCAATTCCAGGCTATGTGTTCCAATTCCAGGCTTCATATTCCAGTTCTAGGCTACATGTTCCAATTCCAGGCTACGTGTTCCAATTCCAGGTTTCGTGTTCCAATTCCAGGCTTCATTTTCCAGTTCTAGGCTACGTGTCCCAGTTCCAGGCTTCGTGTTCCAATTCCAGGCTTCATTTTCCAATTCCAGGCTTCGTGTTCCAATTCTAGGCTTTGTGTTCCAGTTCCAGTCTTCGTTTTCCAGTTCCAGGCTTCGTGTTCCATTTCCAGGCTTCATTTTCCAATTCCAGGCTTTGAATTCCAGTTCCAGTCTTCGTTTTCCAGTTCCAGGCTACGCGTTCCAGTTCCAGGCTTTGTTTTCCAGTTCCAGGCTACGTTTTCCAGTTCCAGGCTCCATTTTCTAATTCCAGGCTTCGTGTTCCAATTCCAGACTTCGTTTTCCAATTCCAGGCTTCGTGTACCAGTTCCAGTCTTTGTGCTCCAGTTCCAGGCTTTTTTTTCCAATTCCAGGCTTTGTGTTCCAGTTCCAGGCTCAGTGTTCCAATTCCAGGCTTCGTTTTCCAGTTCCAGGCTTTGTTTTCCAATTCCAGGCTTCGTGTTCCATTTCCAGGCTTCATTTTCGAATTCCAGGCTTCATTTTCCATTTCCAGGCTATGTGTTCTAATTCCAGGCTTCATTTTCCAGTTCTAGGCTACGTGTTCCAATTCCAGGCTACGTGTTCCAATTCCAGGCTTCGTGTTCCAATTCCAGGCTTCATTTTCCAGTTCCAGGCTACGTGTCCCAGTTCCAGGCTTCGTGTTCCAATTCCAGGCTTCATTTTCCAATTCCAGGCTTCGTGTTCCAATTCTAGGCTTTGTGTTCCAGTTCCAGTCTTCGTTTTCCAGTTCCAGGCTTCGTGTTCCATTTCCAGGCTTCATTTTCCAATTCCAGGCTTTGAATTCCAGTTCCAGTCTTCGTTTTCCAGTTCCAGGCTACGCGTTCCAGTTCCAGGCTTCGTTTTCCAGTTCCAGGCTATGCGTTCCAGTTCCAGGCTTTGTTTTACAGTTCCAGGCTCCATGTTCCAGTTCTAGACAACATTTTCCCGTTCTAGGCTTCGTTTCCAATTCCAAGCTTCGTGTTCCAATTTCAGGCTTCATTTTCCAGTTCCAGGCTTTGTTTTCCAGTTCCAGGCTTTGTTTTCCAGTTCCAGGCTTCGTTTTCCAGTTCCAGGCTTTGTTTTCCAGTTCCAGGCTACGTTTTCCAGTTCCAGGCTCCATTTTCTAATTCCAGGCTTCGTGTTCCAATTCCAGACTTCGTTTCCCAATTCCAGGCTTCGTGTACCAGTTCCAGTCTTTGTGCTCCAGTTCCAGGCTTTGTTTTCCAATTCCAGGCTTTGTGTTCCAGTTCCAGGCTCAGTGTTCCAATTCCAGGCTTCGTTTTCCAGTTCCAGGCTTTGTTTTCCAATTCCAGGCTACGCGTTCCAGTTCCAGGCTTCGTTTTCCAGTTCCAGGCTATGCGTTCCAGTTCCAGGCTTTGTTTTACAGTTCCAGGCTCCATGTTCCAGTTCTAGACAACATTTTCCCGTTCTAGGCTTCGTTTCCAATTCCAAGCTTCGTGTTCCAATTTCAGGCTTCATTTTCCAGTTCCAGGCTTTGTTTTCCAGTTCCAGGCTTTGTTTTCCAGTTCCAGGCTTCGTTTTCCAGTTCCAGGCTTTGTTTTCCAGTTCCAGGCTACGTTTTCCAGTTCCAGGCTCCATTTTCTAATTCCAGGCTTCGTGTTCCAATTCCAGACTTCGTTTTCCAATTCCAGGCTTCGTGTACCAGTTCCAGTCTTTGTGCTCCAGTTCCAGGCTTTGTTTTCCAATTCCAGGCTTTGTGTTCCAGTTCCAGGCTCAGTGTTCCAATTCCAGGCTTTGTTTTCCAGTTCCAGGCTTTGTTTTCCAATTCCAGGCTTCGTGTTCCATTTCCAGGCTTCATTTTCGAATTCCAGGCTTCATTTTCCATTTCCAGGCTACGTGTTCCAATTCCAGGCTATGTGTTCCAATTCCAGGCTTCATTTTCCAGTTCCAGGCTACATGTTCCAATTCCAGGCTACGTGTTCCAATTCCAGGCTTTGTGTTCCAATTCCAGGCTTCGTTTTCCAGTTCCAGGCTTTGTTTTCCAATTCCGGGCTTCGTGTTCCAATTCCAGGCTTCATTTTCCAATTCCAGGCTTCATTTTCCATTTCCAGGCTACGTGTTCCAATTCCAGGCTATGTGTTCCAATTCCAGGCTTCATTTTCCAGTTCTAGGCTACATGTTCCAATTCCAGGCTACGTGTTCCAATTCCAAGCTTCGTGTTCCAATTCCAGGCTTCATTTTCCAGTTCCAGGCTACGTGTCCCAGTTCCAGGCTTCGTGTTCCAATTCCAGGCTTCATTTTCCAATTCCAGGCTTCGTGTTCCAATTCTAGGCTTTGTGTTCCAGTTCCAGTCTTCGTTTTCCAGTTCCAAGCTTCGTGTTCCATTTCCAGGCTACGTGTTCCAATTCCAGGCTATGTGTTCCAATTCCAGGCTTCATATTCCAGTTCTAGGCTACATGTTCCAATTCCAGGCTACGTGTTCCAATTCCAGGTTTCGTGTTCCAATTCCAGGCTTCATTTTCCAGTTCTAGGCTACGTGTCCCAGTTCCAGGCTTCGTGTTCCAATTCCAGGCTTCATTTTCCAATTCCAGGCTTCGTGTTCCAATTCTAGGCTTTGTGTTCCAGTTCCAGTCTTCGTTTTCCAGTTCCAGGCTTCGTGTTCCATTTCCAGGCTTCATTTTCCAATTCCAGGCTTTGAATTCCAGTTCCAGTCTTCGTTTTCCAGTTCCAGGCTACGCGTTCCAGTTCCAGGCTTTGTTTTCCAGTTCCAGGCTACGTTTTCCAGTTCCAGGCTCCATTTTCTAATTCCAGGCTTCGTGTTCCAATTCCAGACTTCGTTTTCCAATTCCAGGCTTCGTGTACCAGTTCCAGTCTTTGTGCTCCAGTTCCAGGCTTTTTTTTCCAATTCCAGGCTTTGTGTTCCAGTTCCAGGCTCAGTGTTCCAATTCCAGGCTTCGTTTTCCAGTTCCAGGCTTTGTTTTCCAATTCCAGGCTTCGTGTTCCATTTCCAGGCTTCATTTTCGAATTCCAGGCTTCATTTTCCATTTCCAGGCTATGTGTTCTAATTCCAGGCTTCATTTTCCAGTTCTAGGCTACGTGTTCCAATTCCAGGCTACGTGTTCCAATTCCAGGCTTCGTGTTCCAATTCCAGGCTTCATTTTCCAGTTCCAGGCTACGTGTCCCAGTTCCAGGCTTCGTGTTCCAATTCCAGGCTTCATTTTCCAATTCCAGGCTTCGTGTTCCAATTCTAGGCTTTGTGTTCCAGTTCCAGTCTTCGTTTTCCAGTTCCAGGCTTCGTGTTCCATTTCCAGGCTTCATTTTCCAATTCCAGGCTTTGAATTCCAGTTCCAGTCTTCGTTTTCCAGTTCCAGGCTACGCGTTCCAGTTCCAGGCTTCGTTTTCCAGTTTCAGGCTATGCGTTCCAGTTCCAGGCTTTGTTTTACAGTTCCAGGCTCCATGTTCCAGTTCTAGACAACATTTTCCCGTTCTAGGCTTCGTTTCCAATTCCAAGCTTCGTGTTCCAATTTCAGGCTTCATTTTCCAGTTCCAGGCTTTGTTTTCCAGTTCCAGGCTTTGTTTTCCAGTTCCAGGCTTCGTTTTCCAGTTCCAGGCTTTGTTTTCCAGTTCCAGGCTACGTTTTCCAGTTCCAGGCTCCATTTTCTAATTCCAGGCTTCGTGTTCCAATTCCAGACTTCGTTTTCCAATTCCAGGCTTCGTGTACCAGTTCCAGTCTTTGTGCTCCAGTTCCAGGCTTTGTTTTCCAATTCCAGGCTTTGTGTTCCAGTTCCAGGCTCAGTGTTCCAATTCCAGGCTTCGTTTTCCAGTTCCAGGCTTTGTTTTCCAATTCCAGGCTTCGTGTTCCATTTCCAGGCTTCATTTTCGAATTCCAGGCTTCATTTTCCATTTCCAGGCTACGTGTTCCAATTCCAGGCTATGTGTTCCAATTCCAGGCTTCATTTTCCAGTTCCAGGCTACAAGTTCCAATTCCAGGCTACGTGTTCCAATTCCAGGCTTTGTGTTCCAATTCCAGGCTTCGTTTTCCAGTTCCAGGCTTTGTTTTCCAATTCCGGGCTTCGTGTTCCAATTCCAGGCTTCATTTTCCAATTCCAGGCTTCATTTTCCATTTCCAGGCTACGTGTTCCAATTCCAGGCTATGTGTTCCAATTCCAGGCTTCATTTTCCAGTTCTAGGCTACATGTTCCAATTCCAGGCTACGTGTTCCAATTCCAAGCTTCGTGTTCCAATTCCAGGCTTCATTTTCCAGTTCCAGGCTACGTGTCCCAGTTCCAGGCTTCGTGTTCCAATTCCAGGCTTCATTTTCCAATTCCAGGCTTCGTGTTCCAATTCTAGGCTTTGTGTTCCAGTTCCAGTCTTCGTTTTCCAGTTCCAAGCTTCGTGTTCCATTTCCAGGCTACGTGTTCCAATTCCAGGCTATGTGTTCCAATTCCAGGCTTCATATTCCAGTTCTAGGCTACATGTTCCAATTCCAGGCTACGTGTTCCAATTCCAGGTTTCGTGTTCCAATTCCAGGCTTCATTTTCCAGTTCTAGGCTACGTGTCCCAGTTCCAGGCTTCGTGTTCCAATTCCAGGCTTCATTTTCCAATTCCAGGCTTCGTGTTCCAATTCTAGGATTTGTGTTCCAGTTCCAGTCTTCGTTTTCCAGTTCCAGGCTTCGTGTTCCATTTCCAGGCTATGTGTTCCAATTCCAGGCTTCGTTTTCCAGTTCCAGGCTACGCGTTCCAGTTCCAGGCTTTGTTTTCCAGTTCCAGGCTACGTTTTCCAGTTCCAGGCTCCATTTTCTAATTCCAGGCTTCGTGTTCCAATTCCAGACTTCGTTTTCCAATTCCAGGCTTCGTGTACCAGTTCCAGTCTTTGTGCTCCAGTTCCAGGCTTTGTTTTCCAATTCCAGGCTTTGTGTTCCAGTTCCAGGCTCAGTGTTCCAATTCCAGGCTTCGTTTTCCAGTTCCAGGCTTTGTTTTCCAATTCCAGGCTTCGTGTTCCATTTCCAGGCTTCATTTTCGAATTCCAGGCTTCATTTTCCATTTCCAGGCTATGTGTTCTAATTCCAGGCTTCATTTTCCAGTTCTAGGCTACGTGTTCCAATTCCAGGCTACGTGTTCCAATTCCAGGCTTCGTGTTCCAATTCCAGGCTTCATTTTCCAGTTCCAGGCTACGTGTCCCAGTTCCAGGCTTCGTGTTCCAATTCCAGGCTTCATTTTCCAATTCCAGGCTTCGTGTTCCAATTCTAGGCTTTGTGTTCCAGTTCCAGTCTTCGTTTTCCAGTTCCAGGCTTCGTGTTCCATTTCCAGGCTTCATTTTCCAATTCCAGGCTTTGAATTCCAGTTCCAGTCTTCGTTTTCCAGTTCCAGGCTACGCGTTCCAGTTCCAGGCTTCGTTTTCCAGTTCCAGGCTATGCGTTCCAGTTCCAGGCTTTGTTTTACAGTTCCAGGCTCCATGTTCCAGTTCTAGACAAAATTTTCCCGTTCTAGGCTTCGTTTCCAATTCCAAGCTTCGTGTTCCAATTTCAGGCTTCATTTTCCAGTTCCAGGCTTTGTTTTCCAGTTCCAGGCTTTGTTTTCCAGTTCCAGGCTTCGTTTTCCAGTTCCAGGCTTTGTTTTCCAGTTCCAGGCTACGTTTTCCAGTTCCAGGCTCCATTTTCTAATTCCAGGCTTCGTGTTCCAATTCCAGACTTCGTTTTCCAATTCCAGGCTTCGTGTACCAGTTCCAGTCTTTGTGCTCCAGTTCCAGGCTTTGTTTTCCAATTCCAGGCTTTGTGTTCCAGTTCCAGGCTCAGTGTTCCAATTCCAGGCTTCGTTTTCCAGTTCCAGGCTTTGTTTTCCAATTCCAGGCTTCGTGTTCCATTTCCAGGCTTCATTTTCGAATTCCAGGCTTCATTTTCCATTTCCAGGCTACGTGTTCCAATTCCAGGCTATGTGTTCCAATTCCAGGCTTCATTTTCCAGTTCCAGGCTACATGTTCCAATTCCAGGCTACGTGTTCCAATTCCAGGCTTTGTGTTCCAATTCCAGGCTTCGTTTTCCAGTTCCAGGCTTTGTTTTCCAATTCCGGGCTTCGTGTTCCAATTCCAGGCTTCATTTTCCAATTCCAGGCTTCATTTTCCATTTCCAGGCTACGTGTTCCAATTCCAGGCTATGTGTTCCAATTCCAGGCTTTATTTTCCAGTTCTAGGCTACATGTTCCAATTCCAGGCTACGTGTTCCAATTCCAGGCTTCGTGTTCCAATTCCAGGCTTCATTTTCCAGTTCCAGGCTACGTGTCCCAGTTCCAGGCTTCGTGTTCCAATTCCAGGCTTCATTTTCCAATTCCAGGCTTCGTGTTCCAATTCTAGGCTTTGTGTTCCAGTTCCAGTCTTCGTTTTCCAGTTCCAAGCTTCGTGTTCCATTTCCAGGCTACGTGTTCCAATTCCAGGCTATGTGTTCCAATTCCAGGCTTCATATTCCAGTTCTAGGCTACATGTTCCAATTCCAGGCTACGTGTTCCAATTCCAGGTTTCGTGTTCCAATTCCAGGCTTCATTTTCCAGTTCTAGGCTACGTGTCCCAGTTCCAGGCTTCGTGTTCCAATTCCAGGCTTCATTTTCCAATTCCAGGCTTCGTGTTCCAATTCTAGGCTTTGTGTTCCAGTTCCAGTCTTCGTTTTCCAGTTCCAGGCTTCATTTTCCAATTCCAGGCTTCATTTTCCAATTCCAGACTTCGTTTTCCAATTCCAGGCTTCGTGTACCAGTTCCAGTCTTTGTGCTCCAGTTCCAGGCTTTGTTTTCCAATTCCAGGCTTTGTGTTCCAGTTCCAGGCTCAGTGTTCCAATTCCAGGCTTCGTTTTCCAGTTCCAGGCTTTGTTTTCCAATTCCAGGCTTCGTGTTCCATTTCCAGGCTTCATTTTCGAATTCCAGGCTTCATTTTCCATTTCCAGGCTACGTGTTCCAATTCCAGGCTATGTGTTCCAATTCCAGGCTTCATTTTCCAGTTCCAGGCTACATGTTCCAATTCCAGGCTACGTGTTCCAATTCCAGGCTTTGTGTTCCAATTCCAGGCTTCATTTTCCAGTTCCAGGCTTTGTTTTCCAATTCCGGGCTTCGTGTTCCAATTCCAGGCTTCATTTTCCAATTCCAGGCTTCATTTTCCATTTCCAGGCTACGTGTTCCAATTCCAGGCTATGTGTTCCAATTCCAGGCTTCATTTTCCAGTTCTAGGCTACATGTTCCAATTCCAGGCTACGTATTCCAATTCCAGGCTTCGTGTTCCAATTCCAGGCTTCATTTTCCAGTTCCAGGCTACGTGTCCCAGTTCCAGGCTTCGTGTTCCAATTCCAGGCTTCATTTTCCAATTCCAGGCTTCGTGTTCCAATTCTAGGCTTTGTGTTTCAGTTCCAGTCTTCGTTTTCCAGTTCCAAGCTTCGTGTTCCATTTCCAGTCTACGTGTTCCAATTCCAGGCTATGTGTTCCAATTCCAGGCTTCATATTCCAGTTCTAGGCTACATGTTCCAATTCCAGGCTACGTGTTCCAATTCCAGGTTTCGTGTTCCAATTCCAGGCTTCATTTTCCAGTTCTAGGCTACGTGTCCCAGTTCCAGGCTTCGTGTTCCAATTCCAGGCTTCATTTTCCAATTCCAGGCTTCGTGTTCCAATTCTAGGCTTTGTGTTCCAGTTCCAGTCTTCGTTTTCCAGTTCCAGGCTTCGTGTTCCATTTCCAGGCTTCATTTTCCAATTCTAGGCTTTGTGTTCCAGTTCCAGTCTTCGTTTTCCAGTTCCAGGCTTCGTGTTCCATTTCCAGGCTTCATTTTCCAATTCCAGGCTTTGAATTCCAGTTCCAGTCTTCGTTTTCCAGTTCCAGGCTACGCGTTCCAGTTCCAGGCTTCGTTTTCCAGTTCCAGGCTATGCGTTCCAGTTCCAGGCTTTGTTTTACAGTTCCAGGGTACATGTTCCAATTCCAGGCTACGTGTTACAATTCCAGGCTTTGTGTTCCAATTCCAGGCTTCGTTTTCCAGTTCCAGGCTTTGTTTTCCAATTCCGGGCTTCGTGTTCCAATTCCAGGCTTCATTTTCCATTTCCAGGCTACGTGTTCCAATTCCAGGCTATGTGTTCCAATTCCAGGCTTCATTTTCCAGTTCTAGGCTACGTGTTCCAATTCCAGGCTACGTGTTCCAATTCCAGGCTTCATGTTCCAATTCCAGGCTTCGTGTTCCATTTCCAGGCTTCATTTTCCAATTCCAGGCTTTGAATTCCAGTTCCAGTCTTCGTTTTCCAGTTCCAGGCTACGCGTTCCAGTTCCAGGCTTCGTTTTCCAGTTCCAGGCTATGCGTTCCAGTTCCAGGCTTTGTTTTACAGTTCCAGGCTCCATGTCCCAGTTCTAGACAACATTTTCCAGTTCCAGGCTTCATTTTCCAATTCCAGGCTTCGTTTTCCCGTTCTAGGCTTCGTTTCCAATTCCAAGCTTCGTGTTCCAATTTCAGGCTTCATTTTCCAGTTCCAGGCTTTGTTTTCCAGTTCCAGGCTTTGTTTTCCAGTTCCAGGCTTCGTTTTCCAGTTCCAGGCTTTGTTTTCCAGTTCCAGGCTACGTTTTCCAGTTCCAGGCTCCATTTTCCAGTTCCAGGCTTCGTGTTCCAATTCCAGACTTCGTTTTCCAATTCCAGGCTTCGTGTACCAGTTCCAGTCTTTGTGCTCCAGTTCCAGGCTTTGTTTTCCAATTCCAGGCTTTGTGTTCCAGTTCCAGGCTCAGTGTTCCAATTCCAGGCTTCATTTTCCATTTCCAGGCTACGTGTTCCAATTCCAGGCTATGTGTTCCAGTTCCTGGCTTCATTTTCCAGTTCCAGGCTATGTGTTCCAATTCCAGGCTTTGTGTTCCGATTCCAGGCTTCATTTTCCAATTCCAGTCTTCGTGTTCCAGTTCCAGGGTACGTGTTCCAATTCCAGGCTTCATTTTCCATTTCCAGGCTACGTGTTCCAATTCCAGGCTATGTGTTCCAATTCCAGGCTTCATTTTCCAGTTCCAGGCTACATGTTCCAATTCCAGGCTACGTGTTCCAATTCCAGGCTTTGTGTTCCAATTCCAGGCTTCGTTTTCCAGTTCCAGGCTTTGTTTTCCAATTCCGGGCGTCGTGTTCCAATTCCAGGCTTCATTTTCCAATTCCAGGCTTCATTTTCCAATTCCAGGCTTCGTGTTCCAATTCTAGGCTTTGTGTTCCAGTTCCAGTCTTCGTTTTCCAGTTCCAAGCTTCGTGTTCCATTTCCTGGCTACGTGTTCCAATTCCAGGCTATGTGTTCCAATTCCAGGCTTCATATTCCAGTTCTAGGCTACATGTTCCAATTCCAGACTACGTGTTCCAATTCCAGGCTTCGTGTTCCAATTCCAGGCTTCATTTTCCAGTTACAGGCTTCGTTTTCCAATTCTAGGCTTTGTGTTCCAGTTCCAGTCTTCGTTTTCCAATTCCAGGCTTCATTTTCGAATTCCAGGCTTCATTTTCCATTTCCAGGCTACGTGTTCCAATTCCAGGCTATGTGTTCTAATTCCAGGCTTCATTTTCCAGTTCTAGGCTACGTGTTCCAATTCCAGGCTACGTGTTCCAATTCCAGGCTTCGTGTTCCAATTCCAGGCTTCATTTTCCAGTTCCAGGCTACGTGTCCCAGTTCCAGGCTTCGTGTTCCAATTCCAGGCTTCATTTTCCAATTCCAGGCTTCGTGTTCCAATTCTAGGCTTTGTGTTCCAGTTCCAGTCTTCGTTTTCCAGTTCCAGGCTTCGTGTTCCATTTCCAGGCTTCATTTTCCAATTCCAGGCTTTGAATTCCAGTTCCAGTCTTCGTTTTCCAGTTCCAAGCTATGCGTTCCAGTTCCAGGCTTTGTTTTACAGTTCCAGGCTCCATGCTCCAGTTCTAGACAACATTTTCCAGTTCCAGGCTTCATTTTCCAATTCCAGGCTTCGCTTTCCCGTTCTAGGCTTCGTTTCCAATTCCAAGCTTCGTGTTCCAATTTCAGGCTTCATTTTCCAGTTCCAGTCTTCGTTTTCCAGTTCCAGGCTTCGTGTTCCATTTCCAGGCTTCATTTTCCAATTCCAGGCTTTGAATTCCAGTTCCAGGCTTTGTTTTCCAGTTCCAGGCTTTGTTTTCCAGTTCCAGGCTTCGTTTTCCAGTTCCAGGCTTCGTGTTCCAATTCCAGACTTCGTTTTCCAATTCCAGGCTTCGTGTACCAGTTCCAGTCTTTGTGCTCCAGTTCCAGGCTTTGTTTTCCAATTCCAGGCTTTGTGTTCCAGTTCCAGGCTCAGTGTTCCAATTCCAGGCTTCGTTTTCCAGTACCAGGCTTTGTTTTCCAATTCCAGGCTTCGTGTTCCATTTCCAGGCTTCATTTTCGAATTCCAGGCTTCATTTTCCATTTCCAGGCTACTTGTTCCAATTCCAGGCTATGTGTTCCAATTCCAGGCTTCATATTCCAGTTCTAGGCTACGTGTTCCAATTCCAGGCTACGTGTTCCAATTCCAGGCTTCGTGTTCCAATTCCAGGCTTCATTTTCCAGTTCCAGGCTTTGTTTTACAGTTCCAGGCTCCATGCTCCAGTTCTAGACAACATTTTCCAGTTCCAGGCTTCATTTTCCAATTCCAGGCTTCGCTTTCCCGTTCTAGGCTTCGTTTCCAATTCCAAGCTTCGTGTTCCAATTTCAGGCTTCATTTTCCAGTTCCAGTCTTCGTTTTCCAGTTCCAGGCTTCGTGTTCCATTTCCAGGCTTCATTTTCCAATTCCAGGCTTTGAATTCCAGTTCCAGGCTTTGTTTTCCAGTTCCAGGCTTTGTTTTCCAGTTCCAGGCTTCGTTTTCCAGTTCCAGGCTTTGTTTTCCAGTTCCAGGCTACGTTTTCCAGTTCCAGGCTCCATTTTCTAATTCCAGGCTTCGTGTTCCAATTCCAGACTTCGTTTTCCAATTCCAGGCTTCGTGTACCAGTTCCAGTCTTTGTGCTCCAGTTCCAGGCTTTGTTTTCCAATTCCAGGCTTTGTGTTCCAGTTCCAGGCTCAGTGTTCCAATTCCAGGCTTCGTTTTCCAGTACCAGGCTTTGTTTTCCAATTCCAGGCTTCGTGTTCCATTTCCAGGCTTCATTTTCGAATTCCAGGCTTCATTTTCCATTTCCAGGCTACTTGTTCCAATTCCAGGCTATGTGTTCCAATTCCAGGCTTCATATTCCAGTTCTAGGCTACGTGTTCCAATTCCAGGCTACGTGTTCCAATTCCAGGCTTCGTGTTCCAATTCCAGGCTTCATTTTCCAGTTCCAGGCTACGTGTCCCAGTTCCAGGCTTCGTGTTACAATTCCAGGCTTCATTTTCCAATTCCAGGCTTCGTGTTCCAATTCTAGGCTTTGTGTTCCAGTTCCAGTCTTCGTTTTCCAATTCCAGGCTTCATTTTCGAATTCCAGGCTTCATTTTCCATTTCCAGGCTACGTGTTCCAATTCCAGGCTATGTGTTCTAATTCCAGGCTTCATTTTCCAGTTCTAGGCTACGTGTTCCAATTCCAGGCTACGTGTTCCAATTCCAGGCTTCGTGTTCCAATTCCACGCTTCATTTTCCAGTTCCAGGCTACGTGTCCCAGTTCCAGGCTTCATGTTCCAATTCCAGGCTTCATTTTCCAATTCCAGGCTTCGTGTTCCAATTCTAGGCTTTGTGTTCCAGTTCCAGTCTTCGTTTTCCAGTTCCAGGCTTCGTGTTCCATTTCCAGGCTTCATTTTCCAATTCCAGGCTTTGAATTCCAGTTCCAGTCTTCGTTTTCCAGTTCCAGGCTACGCGTTCCAGTTCCAGGCTTCGTTTTCCAGTTCCAGGCTATGCGTTCCAGTTCCAGGCTTTGTTTTACAGTTCCAGGCTCCATGTTCCAGTTCTAGAAAACATTTTCCAGTTCCAGGCTTCATTTTCCAATTCCAGGCTTCGTTTTCCCGTTCTAGCCTTCGTTTCCAATTCCAAGCTTCGTGTTCCAATTTCAGGCTTCATTTTCCAGTTCCAGGCTTTGTTTTCCAGTTCCAGGCTTTGTTTTCCAGTTCCAGGCTTCGTTTTCCAGTTCCAGGCTTTGTTTTCCAGTTCCAGGCTACGTTTTCCAGTTCCAGGCTCCATTTTCTAATTCCAGGCTTCGTGTTCCTATTCCAGACTTCGTTTTCCAATTCCAGGCTTCGTGTACCAGTTCCAGTCTTTGTGCTCCAGTTCCAGGCTTTGTTTTCCAATTCCAGGCTTTGTGTTCCAGTTCCAGGCTATGTGTTCCAATTCCAGGCTTCGTTTTCCAGTTCCAGGCTTTGTTTTCCAATTCCAGGCTTCGTGTTCCATTTCCAGGCTTCATTTTCCAATTCCAGGCTTTGAATTCCAGTTCCAGTCTTCGTTTTCCAGTTCCAGGCTACGCGTTCCAGTTCCAGGCTTCGTTTTCCAGTTCCAGGCTATGCGTTCCAGTTCCAGGCTTTGTTTTACAGTTCCAGGCTCCATGTTCCAGTTCTAGAAAACATTTTCCAGTTCCAGGCTTCATTTTCCAATTCCAGGCTTCGTTTTCCCGTTCTAGCCTTCGTTTCCAATTCCAAGCTTCGTGTTCCAATTTCAGGCTTCATTTTCCAGTTCCAGGCTTTGTTTTCCAGTTCCAGGCTTTGTTTTCCAGTTCCAGGCTTCGTTTTCCAGTTCCAGGCTTTGTTTTCCAGTTCCAGGCTACGTTTTCCAGTTCCAGGCTCCATTTTCTAATTCCAGGCTTCGTGTTCCTATTCCAGACTTCGTTTTCCAATTCCAGGCTTCGTGTACCAGTTCCAGTCTTTGTGCTCCAGTTCCAGGCTTTGTTTTCCAATTCCAGGCTTTGTGTTCCAGTTCCAGGCTATGTGTTCCAATTCCAGGCTTCGTTTTCCAGTTCCAGGCTTTGTTTTCCAATTCCAGGCTTCGTGTTCCATTTCCAGGCTTATTTTTCGAATTCCAGGCTTCATTTTCCATTTCCAGGCTACGTGTTCCAATTCCAGGCTATGTGTTCCAATTCCAGGCTTCATTTTCCAGTTCCAGGCTACATGTTCCAATTCCAGGCTACGTGTTCCAATTCCAGGCTTTGTGTTCCAATTCCAGGCTTCGTTTTCCAGTTCCAGGCTTTGTTTTCCAATTCCGGGCTTCGTGTTCCAATTCCAGGCTTCATTTTCCAATTCCAGGCTTCATTTTCCATTTCCAGGCTACGTGTTCCAATTCCAGGCTATGTGTTCCAATTCCAGGCTTCATTTTCCAGTTCTAGGCTACATGTTCCAATTCCAGGCTACGTGTTCCAATTCCAGGCTTCGTGTTCCAATTCCAGGCTTCATTTTCCGGTTCCAGGCTACGTGTCCCAGTTCCAGGCTTCGTGTTGCAATTCCAGGCTTCATTTTCCAATTCCAGGCTTCGTGTTCCAATTCTAGGCTTTGTGTTCCAGTTCCAGTCTTCGTTTTCCAGTTCCAAGCTTCGTGTTCCATTTCCAGGCTACGTGTTCCAATTCCAGGCTATGTGTTCCAATTCCAGGCTTCATATTCCAGTTCTAGGCTACATGTTCCAATTCCAGGCTACGTGTTCCAATTCCAGGCTTCGTGTTCCAATTCCAGGCTTCATTTTCCAGTTCCAGGCTACGTGTCCCAGTTCCAGGCTTCGTGTTCCAATTCCAGGCTTCATTTTCCAATTCCAGGCTTCGTGTTCCAATTCTAGGCTTTGTGTTCCAGTTCCAGTCTTCGTTTTCCAATTCCAGGCTTCATTTTCGAATTCCAGGCTTCATTTTCCATTTCCAGGCTACGTGTTCCAATTCCAGGCTATGTGTTCTAATTCCAGGCTTCATTTTCCAGTTCTAGGCTACGTGTTCCAATTCCAGGCTACGTGTTCCAATTCCAGGCTTCGTGTTCCAATTCCAGGCTTTATTTTCCAGTTCCAGGCTACGTGTCCCAGTTCCAGGCTTCGTGTTCCAATTCCAGGCTTCATTTTCCAATTCCAGGCTTCGTGTTCCAATTCTAGGCTTTGTGTTCCAGTTCCAGTCTTCGTTTTCCAGTTCCAGGCTTCGTGTTCCATTTCCAGGCTTCATTTTCCAATTCCAGGCTTTGAATTCCAGTTCCAGTCTTCGTTTTCCAGTTCCAGGCTACGCGTTCCAGTTCCAGGCTTTGTTTTACAGTTCCAGGCTATGTGTTCCAATTCCAGGCTTCATTTTCCAGTTCCAGGCTACATGTTCCAATTCCAGGCTACGTGTTCCAATTCCAGGCTTTGTGTTCCAATTCCAGGCTTCGTTTTCCAGTTCCAGGCTTTGTTTTCCAATTCCGGGCTTCGTGTTCCAATTCCAGGCTTCATTTTCCAATTCCAGGCTTCATTTTCCATTTCCAGGCTACGTGTTCCAATTCCAGGCTATGTGTTCCAATTCCAGGCTTCATTTTCCAGTTCTAGGCTACGTGTTCCAATTCCAGGCTACATGTTCCAATTCCAGGCTTCGTGTTCCAATTCCAGGCTTCGTTTTCCAGTTCCAGTCTTCGTTTTCCAGTTCCAGGCTTCGTTTTCCAGTTCCAGGCTATGCGTTCCAGTTCCAGGCTTTGTTTTACAGTTCCAGGCTCCATGTTCCAGTTCCAGACAACATTTTCCAGTTCCAGGCTTCATTTTCCAATTCCAGGCTTCGTTTTCCCGTTCTAGGCTTCGTTTCCAATTCCAGGCTTCGTGTTCCAATTTCAGGCTTCATTTTCCAGTTCCAGGCTTTGTTTTCCAGTTCCAGGCTTTGTTTTCCAGTTCCAGGCTTCTTTTTCCAGTTCCAGGCTTTGTTTTCCAGTTCCAGGCTACTTTTTCCAGTTCCAGGCTCCATTTTCTAATTCCAGGCTTCGTGTTCCAATTCCAGACTTCGTTTTCCAATTCCAGGCTATGTGTTCCAATTCCAGGCTTCATATTCCAGTTCTAGGCTACATGTTCCAATTCCAGGCTACGTGTTCCAATTCCAGGCTTCGTGTTCCAATTCCAGGCTTCATTTTCCAGTTCCAGGCTACGTGTCCCAGTTCCAGGCTTCGTGTTCCAATTCCAGGCTTCATTTTCCAATTCCAGGCTTCGTGTTCCAATTCTAGGCTTTGTGTTCCAGTTCCAGTCTTCGTTTTCCAATTCCAGGCTTCATTTTCGAATTCCAGGCTTCATTTTCCATTTCCAGGCTACGTGTTCCAATTCCAGGCTATGTGTTCTAATTCCAGGCTTCATTTTCCAGTTCTAGGCTACGTGTTCCAATTCCAGGCTACGTGTTCCAATTCCAGGCTTCGTGTTCCAATTCCAGGCTTCATTTTCCAGTTCCAGGCTACGTGTCCCAGTTCCAGGCTTCGTGTTCCAATTCCAGGCTTCATTTTCCAATTCCAGGCTTCGTGTTCCAATTCTAGGCTTTGTGTTCCAGTTCCAGTCTTCGTTTTCCAGTTCCAGGCTTCGTGTTCCATTTCCAGGCTTCATTTTCCAATTACAGGCTTTGAATTCCAGTTCCAGTCTTCGTTTTCCAGTTCCAGGCTACGCGTTCCAGTTCCAGGCTTTGTTTTACAGTTCCAGGCTATGTGTTCCAATTCCAGGCTTCATTTTCCAGTTCCAGGCTACATGTTCCAATTCCAGGCTACGTGTTCCAATTCCAGGCTTTGTGTTCCAATTCCAGGCTTCGTTTTCCAGTTCCAGGCTTTGTTTTCCAATTCCGGGCTTCGTGTTCCAATTCCAGGCTTCATTTTCCAATTCCAGGCTTCATTTTCCATTTCCAGGCTACGTGTTCCAATTCCAGGCTATGTGTTCCAATTCCAGGCTTCATTTTCCAGTTCTAGGCTAAGTGTTCCAATTCCAGGCTACGTGTTCCAATTCCAGGCTTCGTGTTCCAATTCCAGGCTTCATTTTCCAGTTCCAGGCTACGTGTCCCAGTTCCAGGCTTCGTGTTCCAATTCCAGGCTTCGTTTTCCAGTTCCAGTCTTCGTTTTCCAGTTCCAGGCTATGCGTTCCAGTTCCAGGCTTTGTTTTACAGTTCCAGGCTCCATGTTCCAGTTCCAGACAACATTTTCCAGTTCCAGGCTTCATTTTCCAGTTCCAGGCTTTGTTTTCCAGTTCCAGGCTTTGTTTTCCAGTTCCAGGCTTCTTTTTCCAGTTCCAGGCTTTGTTTTCCAGTTCCAGGCTACGTTTTCCAGTTCCAGGCTCCATTTTCTAATTCCAGGCTTCGTGTTCCAATTCCAGACTTCGTTTTCCAATTCCAGGCTTCGTGTCCCAGTTCCAGTCTTTGTGCTCCAGTTCCAGGCTTTGTTTTCCAATTCCAGGCTTCGTGTTCCAGTTCCAGGCTCAGTGTTCCAATTCCAGGCTTCGTTTTCCAGTTCCAGGCTTTGTTTTCCAATTCCAGGCTTCGTGTTCCATTTCCAGGCTTCGTGTTCCAATTCCAGGCTTCGTGTTCCATTTCCAGGCTTCGTGTTCCAATTCCAGGCTTCGTGTTCCATTTCCAGGCTTCATGTTCCAGTTCCAGGCTTCATTTTCCAGTTCCAGGCTACGTGTTCCAATTCCAGGCTTCATTTTCCATTTCCAGGCTCCGTGTTCCAATTCCAGGCTATGTGTTCCAGTTCCAGGCTTCATTTTCCAGTTCCAGGCTACGTGTTCCAATTCCAGGCTATGTGTTCCAATTCCAGGCTTCATTTTCCATTTCCAGGCTACGTGTTCCAATTCCAGGCTATGTGTTCCAATTCCAGGCTTCATTTTCCAGTTCCAGGCTACGTGTTCCAGTTCCAGGCTACGTGTTCCAATTCCAGGCTTCATTTTCCATTTCCAGGCTACGTGTTCCAATTCCAGTCTATGTGTTCCAATTCCAGGCTTCATTTTCCAGTTCCAGGCTACATGTTCCAATTCCAGGCTACGTGTTCCAATTCCAGGCTATGTGTTCTAATTCCAGGCTTCATTTTCCAGTTCTAGGCTACGTGTTCCAATTCCAGGCTACGTGTTCCAATTCCAGGCTTCGTGTTCCAATTCCAGGCTTCATTTTCCAGTTCTAGGCTTCGTGTTCCAATTCTAGGCTTTGTGTTCCAGTTCCAGTCTTCGTTTTCCAGTTCCAGGCTTCGTGTTCCATTTCCAGGCTTCATTTTCCAATTCCAGGCTTTGAATTCCAGTTCCAGTCTTCGTTTTCCAGTTCCAGGCTACGCGTTCCAGTTCCAGGCTTTGTTTTACAGTTCCAGGCTATGTGTTCCAATTCCAGGCTTCATTTTCCAGTTCCAGGCTACATGTTCCAATTCCAGGCTACGTGTTCCAATTCCAGGCTTTGTGTTCCAATTCCAGGCTTCGTTTTCCAGTTCCAGGCTTTGTTTTCCAATTCCGGGCTTCGTGTTCCAATTCCAGGCTTCATTTTCCAATTCCAGGCTTCATTTTCCATTTCCAGGCTACGTGTTCCAATTCCAGGCTATGTGTTCCAATTCCAGGCTTCATTTTCCAGTTCTAGGCTACGTGTTCCAATT
The DNA here is from genome assembly GCF_030144855.1 of Hypanus sabinus. NCBI lineage: Eukaryota > Metazoa > Chordata > Chondrichthyes > Myliobatiformes > Dasyatidae > Hypanus > Hypanus sabinus. The sequence goes on along the minus strand of NC_082722.1, from coordinate 17,689,562 downwards.
CCAGGCTACGTGTTCCAATTCCAGGCTTCGTGTTCCAATTCCAGGCTTCATTTTCCAGTTCCAGGCTACGTGTCCCAGTTCCAGGCTTCGTGTTCCAATTCCAGGCTTCGTTTTCCAGTTCCAGTCTTCGTTTTCCAGTTCCAGGCTATGCGTTCCAGTTCCAGGCTTTGTTTTACAGTTCCAGGCTCCATGTTCCAGTTCCAGACAACATTTTCCAGTACCAGGCTTCATTTTCCAATTCCAGGCTTCGTTTTCCCGTTCTAGGCTTCGTTTCCAATTCCAGGCTTCATGTTCCAATTTCAGGCTTCATTTTCCAGTTCCAGGCTTTGTTTTCCAGTTCCAGGCTTTGTTTTCCAGTTCCAGGCTTCTTTTTCCAGTTCCAGGCTTTGTTTTCCAGTTCCAGGCTACGTTTTCCAGTTCCAGGCTCCATTTTCTAATTCCAGGTTTCGTGTTCCAATTCCAGACTTCGTTTTCCAATTCCAGGCTTCGTGTCCCAGTTCCAGTCTTTGTGCTCCAGTTCCAGGCTTTGTTTTCCAATTCCAGGCTTCGTGTTCCAGTTCCAGGCTCAGTGTTCCAATTCCAGGCTTCGTTTTCCAGTTCCAGGCTTTGTTTTCCAATTCCAGGCTTCGTGTTCCATTTCCAGGCTTCGTGTTCCAATTCCAGGCTTCGTGTTCCATTTCCAGGCTTCGTGTTCCAATTCCAGGCTTCGTGTTCCATTTCCAGGCTTCATGTTCCAGTTCCAGGTTTCATTTTCCAGTTCCAGGCTACGTGTTCCAATTCCAGGCTTCATTTTCCATTTCCAGGCTCCGTGTTCCAATTCCAGGCTATGTGTTCCAGTTCCAGGCTTCATTTTCCAGTTCCAGGCTACGTGTTCCAATTCCAGGCTATGTGTTCCAATTCCAGGCTTCATTTTCCATTTCCAGGCTACGTGTTCCAATTCCAGGCTATGTGTTCCAATTCCAGGCTTCATTTTCCAGTTCCAGGCTACGTGTTCCAGTTCCAGGCTACGTGTTCCAATTCCAGGCTTCATTTTCCATTTCCAGGCTACGTGTTCCAATTCCAGGCTATGTGTTCCAATTCCAGGCTTCATTTTCCAGTTCCAGGCTACATGTTCCAATTCCAGGCTACGTGTTCCAATTACAGGCTTTGTGTTCCAATTCCAGGCTTCGTTTTCCAGTTCCAGGCTTTGTTTTCCAATTCCAGGCTTCGTGTTCCAATTCCAGGCTTCATTTTCCAATTCCAGGCTTCATTTTCCATTTCCAGGCTACGTGTATCAATTCCAGGCAATGTGTTCCAATTCCAGGCTTCATTTTCCAGTTCTAGGCTACGTGTTCCAATTCCAGGCTACGTGTTCCAATTCCAGGCTTCGTGTTCCAATTCCAGGCTTCATTTTCCAATTCCAGGCTTCATTTTCCATTTCCAGGCTACGTGTATCAATTCCAGGCTATGTGTTCCAATTCCAGGCTTCATTTTCCAGTTCTAGGCTACGTGTTCCAATTCCAGGCTACGTGTTCCAATTCCAGGCTTCGTGTTCCAATTCCAGGCTTCATTTTCCAATTCCAGTCTTCGTTTTCCAGTTCCAGGCTTCGTGTTCCATTTCCAGGCTTCATTTTCCAATTCCAGGCTTCGTTTTCCAGTTCCAGTCTTCGTTTTCCAGTTCCAGGCTACGTGTTCCAGTTCCAGGCTTTGTTTTACAGTTCCAGGCTCCATGTTCCAGTTCCAGACAACATTTTCCATTTCCAGGCTTCATTTTCCAATTCCAGGCTTCGTTTTCCCGTTCTAGGCTTTGTTTCCAATTCCAGGCTTTGTGTTCCAATTTCAGGCTTCATTTTCCAGTTCCAGGCTTTGTTTTCCAGTTCCAGGCTTTGTTTTCCAGTTCCAGGCTACGTTTTCCAGTTCCAGTCTCCATTTTCTAATTCCAGGCTTCGTGTTCCAATTCCAGGCTTCGTGTTCCAATTCCAGGCTTTGTTTTCCAGTTCCAGACTTCGTGTTCCAATTCCAGGCTTCATTTTCCAGTTCCAGGCTTTGTGTTTCAATTCCAGGCTTCGTGTTGCAGTTCCAGGCTTCATTTTCCAATTCCAGGCTTCGTGTTCCAATTCTAGGCTTCGTGTTCCAGTTCCAGTCTTCGTTTTCCAGTTCCAGGCTATGCGTTCCAGTTCCAGGCTTTGTTTTACAGTTCCAGGCTCCATGTTCCAGTTCCAGACAACATTTTCCAGTTCCAGGCTTCATTTTCCAATTCCAGGCTTCGTTTTCCCGTTCTAGGCTTTGTTTCCAATTCCAGGCTTTGTGTTCCAATTTCAGGCTTCATTTTCCAGTTCCAGGCTTTGTTTTCCAGTTCCAGGCTTTGTTTTCCAGTTCCAGGCTACGTTTTCCAGTTCCAGTCTCCATTTTCTAATTCCAGGCTTCGTGTTCCAATTCCAGGCTTCGTGTTCCAATTCCAGGCTTCGTTTTCCAGTTCCAGACTTCGTGTTCCAATTCCAGGCTTCATTTTCCAGTTCCAGGCTCTGTGTTTCAATTCCAGGCTTCGTGTTGCAGTTCCAGGCTTCATTTTCCAATTCCAGGCTTCGTGTTCCAATTTCAGGCTTCATTTTCCAGTTCCGGGCTTTGTTTTCCAGTTCCAGGCTTTGTTTTCCAGTTCCATGCTTCGTTTTCCAGTTCCAGGCTTTGTTTTCCAGTTCCAGGCTACGTTTTCCAGTTCCAGGCTCCATTTTCTAATTCCAGGCTTCATGTTCCAATTCCAGACTTCGTTTTCCAATTCCAGGCTTCGTGTCCCAGTTCCAGTCTTTGTGCTCCAGTTCCAGGCTTTGTTTTCCAATTCCAGGCTTCGTGTTCCATTTCCAGGCTTCGTGTTCCATTTCCAGGCTACGTGTTCCAATTCCAGGCTATGTGTTCCAGTTCCAGGCTTCGTGTTCCATTTCCAGGCTACGTGTTCCAATTCCAGGTTATGTGTTCCAATTCCAGGCTTCATTTTCCAGTTCCAGGCTACATGTTCCAATTCTAGTCTACGTGTTCCAGTTCCAGGCTTCATTTTCCAGTTCCAGGCTACGTGTTCCAATTCCAGGCTTCATTTTCCATTTCCAGGCTACGTGTTCCAATTCCAGGCTATGTGTTCCAGTTCCAGGCTTCATTTTCCAGTTCCAGGCTATGTGTTCCAATTCCAGGCTATGTGTTCCAATTCCAGGCTTCATTTTCCAATTCCAGGCTTCGTGTTCCAGTTCCAGGGTACGTGTTCCAATTCCAGGCTTCATTTTCCAATTCCAGGCTTCGTGTTCCAATTCTAGGCTTTGTGTTCCAGTTCCAGTCTTCGTTTTCCAGTTCCAAGCTTCGTGTTCCATTTCCAGGCTACGTGTTCCAATTCCAGGCTATGTGTTCCAATTCCAGGCTTCATATTCCAGTTCTAGGCTACATGTTCCAATTCCAGGCTACGTGTTCCAATTCCAGGCTTCGTGTTCCAATTCCACGCTTCATTTTCCAGTTCCAGGCTACGTGTCCCAGTTCCAGGCTTCGTGTTCCAATTCCAGGCTTCATTTTCCAATTCCAGGCTTCGTGTTCCAATTCTAGGCTTTGTGTTCCAGTTCCAGTCTTCGTTTTCCAATTCCAGGCTTCATTTTCGAATTCCAGGCTTCATTTTCCATTTCCAGGCTACGTGTTCCAATTCCAGGCTATGTGTTCTAATTCCAGGCTTCATTTTCCAGTTCTAGGCTACGTGTTCCAATTCCAGGCTACGTGTTCCAATTCCAGGCTTCGTGTTCCAATTCCAGGCTTCATTTTCCAGTTCCAGGCTACGTGTCCCAGTTCCAGGCTTCGTGTTCCAATTCCAGGCTTCATTTTCCAATTCCAGGCTTCGTGTTCCAATTCTAGGCTTTGTGTTCCAGTTCCAGTCTTCGTTTTCCAGTTCCAGGCTTCGTGTTCCATTTCCAGGCTTCATTTTCCAATTCCAGGCTTTGAATTCCAGTTCCAGTCTTCGTTTTCCAGTTCCAGGCTACGCGTTCCAGTTCCAGGCTTTGTTTTACAGTTCCAGGCTATGTGTTCCAATTCCAGGCTTCATTTTCCAGTTCCAGGCTACATGTTCCAATTCCAGGCTACGTGTTCCAATTCCAGGCTTTGTGTTCCAATTCCAGGCTTCGTTTTCCAGTTCCAGGCTTTGTTTTCCAATTCCGGGCTTCGTGTTCCAATTCCAGGCTTCATTTTCCAATTCCAGGCTTCATTTTCCATTTCCAGGCTACGTGTTCCAATTCCAGGCTATGTGTTCCAATTCCAGGCTTCATTTTCCAGTTCTAGGCTACGTGTTCCAATTCCAGGCTACATGTTCCAATTCCAGGCTTCGTGTTCCAATTCCAGGCTTCGTTTTCCAGTTCCAGTCTTCGTTTTCCAGTTCCAGGCTATGCGTTCCAGTTCCAGGCTTTGTTTTACAGTTCCAGGCTCCATGTTCCAGTTCCAGACAACATTTTCCAGTTCCAGGCTTCATTTTCCAATTCCAGGCTTCGTTTTCCCGTTCTAGGCTTCGTTTCCAATTCCAGGCTTCGTGTTCCAATTTCAGGCTTCATTTTCCAGTTCCAGGCTTTGTTTTCCAGTTCCAGGCTTTGTTTTCCAGTTCCAGGCTTCTTTTTCCATTTCCAGGCTTTGTTTTCCAGTTCCAGGCTACTTTTTCCAGTTCCAGGCTCCATTTTCTAATTCCAGGCTTCGTGTTCCAATTCCAGACTTCGTTTTCCAATTCCAGGCTATGTGTTCCAATTCCAGGCTTCATATTCCAGTTCTAGGCTACATGTTCCAATTCCAGGCTACGTGTTCCAATTCCAGGCTTCGTGTTCCAATTCCAGGCTTCATTTTCCAGTTCCAGGCTACGTGTCCCAGTTCCAGGCTTCGTGTTCCAATTCCAGGCTTCATTTTCCAATTCCAGGCTTCGTGTTCCAATTCTAGGCTTTGTGTTCCAGTTCCAGTCTTCGTTTTCCAATTCCAGGCTTCATTTTCGAATTCCAGGCTTCATTTTCCATTTCCAGGCTACGTGTTCCAATTCCAGGCTAAGTGTTCTAATTCCAGGCTTCATTTTCCAGTTCTAGGCTACGTGTTCCAATTCCAGGCTACGTGTTCCAATTCCAGGCTTCGTGTTCCAATTCCAGGCTTCATTTTCCAGTTCCAGGCTACGTGTCCCAGTTCCAGGCTTCGTGTTCCAATTCCAGGCTTCATTTTCCAATTCCAGGCTTCGTGTTCCAATTCTAGGCTTTGTGTTCCAGTTCCAGTCTTCGTTTTCCAGTTCCAGGCTTCGTGTTCCATTTCCAGGCTTCATTTTCCAATTACAGGCTTTGAATTCCAGTTCCAGTCTTCGTTTTCCAGTTCCAGGCTACGCGTTCCAGTTCCAGGCTTTGTTTTACAGTTCCAGGCTATGTGTTCCAATTCCAGGCTTCATTTTCCAGTTCCAGGCTACATGTTCCAATTCCAGGCTACGTGTTCCAATTCCAGGCTTTGTGTTCCAATTCCAGGCTTCATGTTCCAGTTCCAGGCTTCATTTTCCAGTTCCAGGCTACGTGTTCCAATTCCAGGCTTCATTTTCCATTTCCAGGCTCCGTGTTCCAATTCCAGGCTATGTGTTCCAGTTCCAGGCTTCATTTTCCAGTTCCAGGCTACGTGTTCCAATTCCAGGCTATGTGTTCCAATTCCAGGCTTCATTTTCCATTTCCAGGCTACGTGTTCCAATTCCAGGCTATGTGTTCCAATTCCAGGCTTCATTTTCCAGTTCCAGGCTACGTGTTCCAGTTCCAGGCTACGTGTTCCAATTCCAGGCTTCATTTTCCATTTCCAGGCTACGTGTTCCAATTCCAGTCTATGTGTTCCAATTCCAGGCTTCATTTTCCAGTTCCAGGCTACATGTTCCAATTCCAGGCTACGTGTTCCAATTCCAGGCTATGTGTTCTAATTCCAGGCTTCCTTTTCCAGTTCTAGGCTACGTGTTCCAATTCCAGGCTACGTGTTCCAATTCCAGGCTTCGTGTTCCAATTCCAGGCTTCATTTTCCAGTTCTAGGCTTCGTGTTCCAATTCTAGGCTTTGTGTTCCAGTTCCAGTCTTCGTTTTCCAGTTCCAGGCTTCGTGTTCCATTTCCAGGCTTCATTTTCCAATTCCAGGCTTTGAATTCCAGTTCCAGTCTTCGTTTTCCAGTTCCAGGCTATGCGTTCCAGTTCCAGGCTTTGTTTTACAGTTCCAGGCTATGTGTTCCAATTCCAGGCTTCATTTTCCAGTTCCAGGCTACATGTTCCAATTCCAGGCTACGTGTTCCAATTCCAGGCTTTGTGTTCCAATTCCAGGCTTCGTTTTCCAGTTCCAGGCTTTGTTTTCCAATTCCGGGCTTCGTGTTCCAATTCCAGGCTTCATTTTCCAATTCCAGGCTTCATTTTCCATTTCCAGGCTACGTGTTCCAATTCCAGGCTATGTGTTCCAATTCCAGGCTTCATTTTCCAGTTCTAGGCTACGTGTTCCAATTCCAGGCTACGTGTTCCAATTCCAGGCTTCGTGTTCCAATTCCAGGCTTCATTTTCCAGTTCCAGGCTACGTGTCCCAGTTCCAGGCTTCGTGTTCCAATTCCAGGCTTCGTTTTCCAGTTCCAGTCTTCGTTTTCCAGTTCCAGGCTATGCGTTCCAGTTCCAGGCTTTGTTTTACAGTTCCAGGCTCCATGTTCCAGTTCCAGACAACATTTTCCAGTTCCAGGCTTCATTTTCCAATTCCAGGCTTCGTTTTCCCGTTCTAGGCTTCGTTTCCAATTCCAGGCTTCATGTTCCAATTTCAGGCTTCATTTTCCAGTTCCAGGCTTTGTTTTCCAGTTCCAGGCTTTGTTTTCCAGTTCCAGGCTTCTTTTTCCAGTTCCAGGCTTTGTTTTCCAGTTCCAGGCTACGTTTTCCAGTTCCAGGCTCCATTTTCTAATTCCAGGTTTCGTGTTCCAATTCCAGACTTCGTTTTCCAATTCCAGGCTTCGTGTCCCAGTTCCAGTCTTTGTGCTCCAGTTCCAGGCTTTGTTTTCCAATTCCAGGCTTCGTGTTCCAGTTCCAGGCTCAGTGTTCCAATTCCAGGCTTCGTTTTCCAGTTCCAGGCTTTGTTTTCCAATTCCAGGCTTCGTGTTCCATTTCCAGGCTTCGTGTTCCAATTCCAGGCTTCGTGTTCCATTTCCAGGCTTCGTGTTCCAATTCCAGGCTTCGTGTTCCATTTCCAGGCTTCATGTTCCAGTTCCAGGTTTCATTTTCCAGTTCCAGGCTACGTGTTCCAATTCCAGGCTTCATTTTCCATTTCCAGGCTCCGTGTTCCAATTCCAGGCTATGTGTTCCAGTTCCAGGCTTCATTTTCCAGTTCCAGGCTACGTGTTCCAATTCCAGGCTATGTGTTCCAATTCCAGGCTTCATTTTCCATTTCCAGGCTACGTGTTCCAATTCCAGGCTATGTGTTCCAATTCCAGGCTTCATTTTCCAGTTCCAGGCTACGTGTTCCAGTTCCAGGCTACGTGTTCCAATTCCAGGCTTCATTTTCCATTTCCAGGCTACGTGTTCCAATTCCAGGCTATGTGTTCCAATTCCAGGCTTCATTTTCCAGTTCCAGGCTACATGTTCCAATTCCAGGCTACGTGTTCCAATTACAGGCTTTGTGTTCCAATTCCAGGCTTCGTTTTCCAGTTCCAGGCTTTGTTTTCCAATTCCAGGCTTCGTGTTCCAATTCCAGGCTTCATTTTCCAATTCCAGGCTTCATTTTCCATTTCCAGGCTACGTGTATCAATTCCAGGCAATGTGTTCCAATTCCAGGCTTTATTTTCCAGTTCTAGGCTACGTGTTCCAATTCCAGGCTACGTGTTCCAATTCCAGGCTTCGTGTTCCAATTCCAGGCTTCATTTTCCAATTCCAGGCTTCATTTTCCATTTCCAGGCTACGTGTATCAATTCCAGGCTATGTGTTCCAATTCCAGGCTTCATTTTCCAGTTCTAGGCTACGTGTTCCAATTCCAGGCTACGTGTTCCAATTCCAGGCTTCGTGTTCCAATTCCAGGCTTCATTTTCCAATTCCAGTCTTCGTTTTCCAGTTCCAGGCTTCGTGTTCCATTTCCAGGCTTCATTTTCCAATTCCAGGCTTCGTTTTCCAGTTCCAGTCTTCGTTTTCCAGTTCCAGGCTACGTGTTCCAGTTCCAGGCTTTGTTTTACAGTTCCAGGCTCCATGTTCCAGTTCCAGACAACATTTTCCATTTCCAGGCTTCATTTTCCAATTCCAGGCTTCGTTTTCCCGTTCTAGGCTTTGTTTCCAATTCCAGGCTTTGTGTTCCAATTTCAGGCTTCATTTTCCAGTTCCAGGCTTTGTTTTCCAGTTCCAGGCTTTGTTTTCCAGTTCCAGGCTACGTTTTCCAGTTCCAGTCTCCATTTTCTAATTCCAGGCTTCGTGTTCCAATTCCAGGCTTCGTGTTCCAATTCCAGGCTTTGTTTTCCAGTTCCAGACTTCGTGTTCCAATTCCAGGCTTCATTTTCCAGTTCCAGGCTTTGTGTTTCAATTCCAGGCTTCGTGTTGCAGTTCCAGGCTTCATTTTCCAATTCCAGGCTTCGTGTTCCAATTCTAGGCTTCGTGTTCCAGTTCCAGTCTTCGTTTTCCAGTTCCAGGCTTCGTGTTCCAATTCCAGGCTTAATTTTCCAATTCCAGGCTTCGTTTTCCAGTTCCAGTCTTCGTTTTCCAGTTCCAGGCTATGCGTTCCAGTTCCAGGCTTTGTTTTACAGTTCCAGGCTCCATGTTCCAGTTCCAGACAACATTTTCCAGTTCCAGGCTTCATTTTCCAATTCCAGGCTTCGTTTTCCCGTTCTAGGCTTTGTTTCCAATTCCAGGCTTTGTGTTCCAATTTCAGGCTTCATTTTCCAGTTCCAGGCTTTGTTTTCCAGTTCCAGGCTTTGTTTTCCAGTTCCAGGCTACGTTTTCCAGTTCCAGTCTGCATTTTCTAATTCCAGGCTTCGTGTTCCAATTCCAGGCTTCGTGTTCCAATTCCAGGCTTCGTTTTCCAGTTCCAGACTTCGTGTTCCAATTCCAGGCTTCATTTTCCAGTTCCAGGCTCTGTGTTTCAATTCCAGGCTTCGTGTTGCAGTTCCAGGCTTCATTTTCCAATTCCAGGCTTCGTGTTCCAATTCTAGGCTTCGTGTTCCAGTTCCAGTCTTCGTTTTCCAGTTCCAGGCTTCGTGTTCCAATTCCAGGCTTCATTTTCCAATTCCAGGCTTCGTTTTCCAGTTCCAGTCTTCGTTTTCCAGTTCCAGGCTATGCGTTCCAGTTCCAGGCTTTGTTTTACAGTTTCAGGCCCAATGTTCCAGTTCCAGACAACATTTTCCAGTTCCAGGCTTCATTTTCCAATTCCAGGCTTCGTTTTCCCGTTCTGGGCTTCGTTTCCAATTCCAGGCTTCGTGTTCCAATTTCAGGCTTCATTTTCCAGTTCCGGGCTTTGTTTTCCAGTTCCAGGCTTTGTTTTCCAGTTCCATGCTTCGTTTTCCAGTTCCAGGCTTTGTTTTCCAGTTCCAGGCTACGTTTTCCAGTTCCAGGCTCCATTTTCTAATTCCAGGCTTCATGTTCCAATTCCAGACTTCGTTTTCCAATTCCAGGCTTCGTGTCCCAGTTCCAGTCTTTGTGCTCCAGTTCCAGGCTTTGTTTTCCAATTCCAGGCTTCGTGTTCCAGTTCCAGGATCAGTGTTCCAATTCCAGGCTTCGTTTTCCAGTTCCAGGCTTTGTTTTCCAATTCCAGGCTTCGTGTTCCATTTCCAGGCTTCGTGTTCCATTTCCAGGCTACGTGTTCCAATTCCAGGCTATGTGTTCCAGTTCCAGGCTTCGTGTTCCATTTCCAGGCTACGTGTTCCAATTCCAGGCTATGTGTTCCAATTCCAGGCTTCATTTTCCAGTTCCAGGCTACATGTTCCAATTCTAGTCTACGTGTTCCAGTTCCAGGCTTCATTTTCCAGTTCCAGGCTACGTGTTCCAATTCCAGGCTTCATTTTCCATTTCCAGGCTACGTGTTCCAATTCCAGGCTATGTGTTCCAGTTCCAGGCTTCATTTTCCAGTTCCAGGCTATGTGTTCCAATTCCAGGCTATGTGTTCCAATTCCAGGCTTCATTTTCCAATTCCAGGCTTCGTGTTCCAGTTCCAGGGTACGTGTTCCAATTCCAGGCTTCATTTTCCAATTCCAGGCTTCGTGTTCCAATTCTAGGCTTTGTGTTCCAGTTCCAGTCTTCGTTTTCCAGTTCCAAGCTTCGTGTTCCATTTCCAGGCTACGTGTTCCAATTCCAGGCTATGTGTTCCAATTCCAGGCTTCATATTCCAGTTCTAGGCTACATGTTCCAATTCCAGGCTACGTGTTCCAATTCCAGGCTTCGTGTTCCAATTCCACGCTTCATTTTCCAGTTCCAGGCTACGTGTCCCAGTTCCAGGCTTCGTGTTCCAATTCCAGGCTTCATTTTCCAATTCCAGGCTTCGTGTTCCAATTCTAGGCTTTGTGTTCCAGTTCCAGTCTTCGTTTTCCAATTCCAGGCTTCATTTTCGAATTCCAGGCTTCATTTTCCATTTCCAGGCTACGTGTTCCAATTCCAGGCTATGTGTTCTAATTCCAGGCTTCATTTTCCAGTTCTAGGCTACGTGTTCCAATTCCAGGCTACGTGTTCCAATTCCAGGCTTCGTGTTCCAATTCCAGGCTTTATTTTCCAGTTCCAGGCTACGTGTCCCAGTTCCAGGCTTCGTGTTCCAATTCCAGGCTTCATTTTCCAATTCCAGGCTTCGTGTTCCAATTCTAGGCTTTGTGTTCCAGTTCCAGTCTTCGTTTTCCAGTTCCAGGCTTCGTGTTCCATTTCCAGGCTTCATTTTCCAATTCCAGGCTTTGAATTCCAGTTCCAGTCTTCGTTTTCCAGTTCCAGGCTACGCGTTCCAGTTCCAGGCTTTGTTTTACAGTTCCAGGCTATGTGTTCCAATTCCAGGCTTCATTTTCCAGTTCCAGGCTACATGTTCCAATTCCAGGCTACGTGTTCCAATTCCAGGCTTTGTGTTCCAATTCCAGGCTTCGTTTTCCAGTTCCAGGCTTTGTTTTCCAATTCCGGGCTTCGTGTTCCAATTCCAGGCTTCATTTTCCAATTCCAGGCTTCATTTTCCATTTCCAGGCTACGTGTTCCAATTCCAGGCTATGTGTTCCAATTCCAGGCTTCATTTTCCAGTTCTAGGCTACGTGTTCCAATTCCAGGCTACATGTTCCAATTCCAGGCTTCGTGTTCCAATTCCAGGCTTCGTTTTCCAGTTCCAGTCTTCGTTTTCCAGTTCCAGGCTATGCGTTCCAGTTCCAGGCTTTGTTTTACAGTTCCAGGCTCCATGTTCCAGTTCCAGACAACATTTTCCAGTTCCAGGCTTCATTTTCCAATTCCAGGCTTCGTTTTCCCGTTCTAGGCTTCGTTTCCAATTCCAGGCTTCGTGTTCCAATTTCAGGCTTCATTTTCCAGTTCCAGGCTTTGTTTTCCAGTTCCAGGCTTTGTTTTCCAGTTCCAGGCTTCTTTTTCCAGTTCCAGGCTTTGTTTTCCAGTTCCAGGCTACTTTTTCCAGTTCCAGGCTCCATTTTCTAATTCCAGGCTTCGTGTTCCAATTCCAGGCTTCGTTTTCCAATTCCAGGCTATGTGTTCCAATTCCAGGCTTCATATTCCAGTTCTAGGCTACATGTTCCAATTCCAGGCTACGTGTTCCAATTCCAGGCTTCGTGTTCCAATTCCAGGCTTCATTTTCCAGTTCCAGGCTACGTGTCCCAGTTCCAGGCTTCGTGTTCCAATTCCAGGCTTCATTTTCCAATTCCAGGCTTCGTGTTCCAATTCTAGGCTTTGTGTTCCAGTTCCAGTCTTCGTTTTCCAATTCCAGGCTTCATTTTCGAATTCCAGGCTTCATTTTCCATTTCCAGGCTACGTGTTCCAATTCCAGGCTATGTGTTCTAATTCCAGGCTTCATTTTCCAGTTCTAGGCTACGTGTTCCAATTCCAGGCTACGTGTTCCAATTCCAGGCTTCGTGTTCCAATTCCAGGCTTCATTTTCCAGTTCCAGGCTACGTGTCCCAGTTCCAGGCTTCGTGTTCCAATTCCAGGCTTCATTTTCCAATTCCAGGCTTCGTGTTCCAATTCTAGGCTTTGTGTTCCAGTTCCAGTCTTCGTTTTCCAGTTCCAGGCTTCGTGTTCCATTTCCAGGCTTCATTTTCCAATTACAGGCTTTGAATTCCAGTTCCAGTCTTCGTTTTCCAGTTCCAGGCTACGCGTTCCAGTTCCAGGCTTTGTTTTACAGTTCCAGGCTATGTGTTCCAATTCCAGGCTTCATTTTCCAGTTCCAGGCTACATGTTCCAATTCCAGGCTACGTGTTCCAATTCCAGGCTTTGTGTTCCAATTCCAGGCTTCGTTTTCCAGTTCCAGGCTTTGTTTTCCAATTCCGGGCTTCGTGTTCCAATTCCAGGCTTCATTTTCCAATTCCAGGCTTCATTTTCCATTTCCAGGCTACGTGTTCCAATTCCAGGCTATGTGTTCCAATTCCAGGCTTCATTTTCCAGTTCTAGGCTAAGTGTTCCAATTCCAGGCTACGTGTTCCAATTCCAGGCTTCGTGTTCCAATTCCAGGCTTCATTTTCCAGTTCCAGGCTACGTGTCCCAGTTCCAGGCTTCGTGTTCCAATTCCAGGCTTCGTTTTCCAGTTCCAGTCTTCGTTTTCCAGTTCCAGGCTATGCGTTCCAGTTCCAGGCTTTGTTTTACAGTTCCAGGCTCCATGTTCCAGTTCCAGACAACATTTTCCAGTTCCAGGCTTCATTTTCCAGTTCCAGGCTTTGTTTTCCAGTTCCAGGCTTTGTTTTCCAGTTCCAGGCTTCTTTTTCCAGTTCCAGGCTTTGTTTTCCAGTTCCAGGCTACGTTTTCCAGTTCCAGGCTCCATTTTCTAATTCCAGGCTTCGTGTTCCAATTCCAGACTTCGTTTTCCAATTCCAGGCTTCGTGTCCCAGTTCCAGTCTTTGTGCTCCAGTTCCAGGCTTTGTTTTCCAATTCCAGGCTTCGTGTTCCAGTTCCAGGCTCAGTGTTCCAATTCCAGGCTTCGTTTTCCAGTTCCAGGCTTTGTTTTCCAATTCCAGGCTTCGTGTTCCATTTCCAGGCTTCTTGTTCCAATTCCAGGCTTCGTGTTCCATTTCCAGGCTTCGTGTTCCAATTCCAGGCTTCGTGTTCCATTTCCAGGCTTCATGTTCCAGTTCCAGGCTTCATTTTCCAGTTCCAGGCTACGTGTTCCAATTCCAGGCTTCATTTTCCATTTCCAGGCTCCGTGTTCCAATTCCAGGCTATGTGTTCCAGTTCCAGGCTTCATTTTCCAGTTCCAGGCTACGTGTTCCAATTCCAGGCTATGTGTTCCAATTCCAGGCTTCATTTTCCATTTCCAGGCTACGTGTTCCAATTCCAGGCTATGTGTTCCAATTCCAGGCTTCATTTTCCAGTTCCAGGCTACGTGTTCCAGTTCCAGGCTACGTGTTCCAATTCCAGGCTTCATTTTCCATTTCCAGGCTACGTGTTCCAATTCCAGTCTATGTGTTCCAATTCCAGGCTTCATTTTCCAGTTCCAGGCTACATGTTCCAATTCCAGGCTACGTGTTCCAATTCCAGGCTATGTGTTCTAATTCCAGGCTTCATTTTCCAGTTCTAGGCTACGTGTTCCAATTCCAGGCTACGTGTTCCAATTCCAGGCTTCGTGTTCCAATTCCAGGCTTCATTTTCCAGTTCCAGGCTACGTGTCCCAGTTCCAGGCTTCGTGTTCCAATTCCAGGCTTCATTTTCCAGTTCTAGGCTTCGTGTTCCAATTCTAGGCTTTGTGTTCCAGTTCCAGTCTTCGTTTTCCAGTTCCAGGCTTCGTGTTCCATTTCCAGGCTTCATTTTCCAATTCCAGGCTTTGAATTCCAGTTCCAGTCTTCGTTTTCCAGTTCCAGGCTACGCGTTCCAGTTCCAGGCTTTGTTTTACAGTTCCAGGCTATGTGTTCCAATTCCAGGCTTCATTTTCCAGTTCCAGGCTACATGTTCCAATTCCAGGCTACGTGTTCCAATTCCAGGCTTTGTGTTCCAATTCCAGGCTTCGTTTTCCAGTTCCAGGCTTTGTTTTCCAATTCCGGGCTTCGTGTTCCAATTCCAGGCTTCATTTTCCAATTCCAGGCTTCATTTTCCATTTCCAGGCTACGTGTTCCAATTCCAGGCTATGTGTTCCAATTCCAGGCTTCATTTTCCAGTTCTAGGCTACGTGTTCCAATTCCAGGCTACGTGTTCCAATTCCAGGCTTCGTGTTCCAATTCCAGGCTTCATTTTCCAGTTCCAGGCTACGTGTCCCAGTTCCAGGCTTCGTGTTCCAATTCCAGGCTTCGTTTTCCAGTTCCAGTCTTCGTTTTCCAGTTCCAGGCTATGCGTTCCAGTTCCAGGCTTTGTTTTACAGTTCCAGGCTCCATGTTCCAGTTCCAGACAACATTTTCCAGTTCCAGGCTTCATTTTCCAATTCCAGGCTTCGTTTTCCCGTTCTAGGCTTCGTTTCCAATTCCAGGCTTCATGTTCCAATTTCAGGCTTCATTTTCCAGTTCCAGGCTTTGTTTTCCAGTTCCAGGCTTTGTTTTCCAGTTCCAGGCTTCTTTTTCCAGTTCCAGGCTTTGTTTTCCAGTTCCAGGCTACGTTTTCCAGTTCCAGGCTCCATTTTCTAATTCCAGGTTTCGTGTTCCAATTCCAGACTTCGTTTTCCAATTCCAGGCTTCGTGTCCCAGTTCCAGTCTTTGTGCTCCAGTTCCAGGCTTTGTTTTCCAATTCCAGGCTTCGTGTTCCAGTTCCAGGCTCAGTGTTCCAATTCCAGGCTTCGTTTTCCAGTTCCAGGCTTTGTTTTCCAATTCCAGGCTTCGTGTTCCATTTCCAGGCTTCGTGTTCCAATTCCAGGCTTCGTGTTCCATTTCCAGGCTTCGTGTTCCAATTCCAGGCTTCGTGTTCCATTTCCAGGCTTCATGTTCCAGTTCCAGGTTTCATTTTCCAGTTCCAGGCTACGTGTTCCAATTCCAGGCTTCATTTTCCATTTCCAGGCTCCGTGTTCCAATTCCAGGCTATGTGTTCCAGTTCCAGGCTTCATTTTCCAGTTCCAGGCTACGTGTTCCAATTCCAGGCTATGTGTTCCAATTCCAGGCTTCATTTTCCATTTCCAGGCTACGTGTTCCAATTCCAGGCTATGTGTTCCAATTCCAGGCTTCATTTTCCAGTTCCAGGCTACGTGTTCCAGTTCCAGGCTACGTGTTCCAATTCCAGGCTTCATTTTCCATTTCCAGGCTACGTGTTCCAATTCCAGGCTATGTGTTCCAATTCCAGGCTTCATTTTCCAGTTCCAGGCTACATGTTCCAATTCCAGGCTACGTGTTCCAATTACAGGCTTTGTGTTCCAATTCCAGGCTTCGTTTTCCAGTTCCAGGCTTTGTTTTCCAATTCCAGGCTTCGTGTTCCAATTCCAGGCTTCATTTTCCAATTCCAGGCTTCATTTTCCATTTCCAGGCTACGTGTATCAATTCCAGGCAATGTGTTCCAATTCCAGGCTTCATTTTCCAGTTCTAGGCTACGTGTTCCAATTCCAGGCTACGTGTTCCAATTCCAGGCTTCGTGTTCCAATTCCAGGCTTCATTTTCCAATTCCAGGCTTCATTTTCCATTTCCAGGCTACGTGTATCAATTCCAGGCTATGTGTTCCAATTCCAGGCTTCATTTTCCAGTTCTAGGCTACGTGTTCCAATTCCAGGCTACGTATTCCAATTCCAGGCTTCGTGTTCCAATTCCAGGCTTCATTTTCCAATTCCAGTCTTCGTTTTCCAGTTCCAGGCTTCGTGTTCCATTTCCAGGCTTCATTTTCCAATTCCAGGCTTCGTTTTCCAGTTCCAGTCTTCGTTTTCCAGTTCCAGGCTACGTGTTCCAGTTCCAGGCTTTGTTTTACAGTTCCAGGCTCCATGTTCCAGTTCCAGACAACATTTTCCATTTCCAGGCTTCATTTTCCAATTCCAGGCTTCGTTTTCCCGTTCTAGGCTTTGTTTCCAATTCCAGGCTTTGTGTTCCAATTTCAGGCTTCATTTTCCAGTTCCAGGCTTTGTTTTCCAGTTCCAGGCTTTGTTTTCCAGTTCCAGGCTACGTTTTCCAGTTCCAGTCTCCATTTTCTAATTCCAGGCTTCGTGTTCCAATTCCAGGCTTCGTGTTCCAATTCCAGGCTTTGTTTTCCAGTTCCAGACTTCGTGTTCCAATTCCAGGCTTCATTTTCCAGTTCCAGGCTTTGTGTTTCAATTCCAGGCTTCGTGTTGCAGTTCCAGGCTTCATTTTCCAATTCCAGGCTTCGTGTTCCAATTCTAGGCTTCGTGTTCCAGTTCCAGTCTTCGTTTTCCAGTTCCAGGCTTCGTGTTCCAATTCCAGGCTTAATTTTCCAATTCCAGGCTTCGTTTTCCAGTTCCAGTCTTCGTTTTCCAGTTCCAGGCAATGCGTTCCAGTTCCAGGCTTTGTTTTACAGTTCCAGGCTCCATGTTCCAGTTCCAGACAACATTTTCCAGTTCCAGGCTTCATTTTCCAATTCCAGGCTTCGTTTTCCCGTTCTAGGCTTTGTTTCCAATTCCAGGCTTTGTGTTCCAATTTCAGGCTTCATTTTCCAGTTCCAGGCTTTGTTTTCCAGTTCCAGGCTTTGTTTTCCAGTTCCAGGCTACGTTTTCCAGTTCCAGTCTCCATTTTCTAATTCCAGGCTTCGTGTTCCAATTCCAGGCTTCGTGTTCCAATTCCAGGCTTCGTTTTCCAGTTCCAGACTTCGTGTTCCAATTCCAGGCTTCATTTTCCAGTTCCAGGCTCTGTGTTTCAATTCCAGGCTTCGTGTTGCAGTTCCAGGCTTCATTTTCCAATTCCAGGCTTCGTGTTCCAATTCTAGGCTTCGTGTTCCAGTTCCAGTCTTCGTTTTCCAGTTCCAGGCTTCGTGTTCCAATTCCAGGCTTCATTTTCCAATTCCAGGCTTCGTTTTCCAGTTCCAGTCTTCGTTTTCCAGTTCCAGGCTATGCGTTCCAGTTCCAGGCTTTGTTTTACAGTTTCAGGCCCAATGTTCCAGTTCCAGACAACATTTTCCAGTTCCAGGCTTCATTTTCCAATTCCAGGCTTCGTTTTCCCGTTCTGGGCTTCGTTTCCAATTCCAGGCTTCGTGTTCCAATTTCAGGCTTCATTTTCCAGTTCCGGGCTTTGTTTTCCAGTTCCAGGCTTTGTTTTCCAGTTCCATGCTTCGTTTTCCAGTTCCAGGCTTTGTTTTCCAGTTCCAGGCTACGTTTTCCAGTTCCAGGCTCCATTTTCTAATTCCAGGCTTCATGTTCCAATTCCAGACTTCGTTTTCCAATTCCAGGCTTCGTGTCCCAGTTCCAGTCTTTGTGCTCCAGTTCCAGGCTTTGTTTTCCAATTCCAGGCTTCGTGTTCCAGTTCCAGGATCAGTGTTCCAATTCCAGGCTTCGTTTTCCAGTTCCAGGCTTTGTTTTCCAATTCCAGGCTTCGTGTTCCATTTCCAGGCTTCGTGTTCCATTTCCAGGCTACGTGTTCCAATTCCAGGCTATGTGTTCCAGTTCCAGGCTTCATTTTCCAGTTCCAGGCTATGTGTTCCAATTCCAGGCTATGTGTTCCAATTCCAGGCTTCATTTTCCAATTCCAGGCTTCGTGTTCCAGTTCCAGGGTACGTGTTCCAATTCCAGGCTTCATTTTCCATTTCCAGGCTACGTGTTCCAATTCCAGGCTATGTGTTCCAATTCCAGGCTTCATTTTCCAGTTCCAGGCTACATGTTCCAATTCTAGTCTACGTGTTCCAGTTCCAGGCTTCATTTTCCAGTTCCAGGCTACGTGTTCCAATTCCAGGCTTCATTTTCCATTTCCAGGCTACGTGTTCCAATTCCAGGCTATGTGTTCCAGTTCCAGGCTTCATTTTCCAGTTCCAGGCTATGTGTTCCAATTCCAGGCTATGTGTTCCAATTCCAGGCTTCATTTTCCAATTCCAGGCTTCGTGTTCCAGTTCCAGGGTACGTGTTCCAATTCCAGGCTTCATTTTCCATTTCCAGGCTACGTGTTCCAATTCCAGTCTATGTGTTCCAATTCCAGGCTTCATTTTCCAGTTCCAGGCTACATGTTCCAATTCCAGGCTACGTGTTCCAATTCCAGGCTTTGTGTTCCAATTCCAGGCTTCGTTTTCCAGTTCCAGGCTTTGTTTTCCAATTCCGGGCTTCGTGTTCCAATTCCAGGCTTCATTTTCCAATTCCAGGCTTCATTTTCCATTTCCAGGCTACGTGTTCCAATTCCAGGCTATGTGTTCCAATTCCAGGCTTCATTTTCCAGTTCTAGGCTACATGTTCCAATTCCAGGCTTCGTGTTCCAATTCCAGGCTTCATTTTCCAGTTCCAGGCTACGTGTCCCAGTTCCAGGCTTCGTGTTCCAATTCCAGGCTTCATTTTCCAATTCCAGGCTTCGTGTTCCAATTCTAGGCTTTGTGTTCCAGTTCCAGTCTTCGTTTTCCAGTTCCAGGCTTCGTGTTCCATTTCCAGGCTACATGTTCCAATTCCAGGCTATGTGTTCCAATTCAAGGCTTCATATTCCAGTTCTAGGCTACATGTTCCAATTCCATGCTACGTGTTCCAATTCCAGGCTTCGTGTTCCAATTCCAGGCTTCATTTTCCAGTTCCAGGCTACGTGTCCCAGTTCCAGGCTTCGTGTTCCAATTCCAGGCTTCGTGTTCCAATTCTAGGCATTGTGTTCCAGTTCCAGTCTTCGTTTTCCAATTCCAGGCTTCATTTTCGAATTCCAGGCTTCATTTTCCATTTCCAGGCTACGTGTTCCAATTCCAGGCTATGTGTTCTAATTCCAGGCTTCATTTTCCAGTTCTAGGCTACGTGTTCCAATGCCAGGCTACGTGTTCCAATTCCAGGCTTCGTGTTCCAATTCCAGGCTTCATTTTCCAGTTCCAGGCTACGTGTCCCAGTTCCAGGCTTCGTGTTCCAATTCCAGGCTTCAGTTTCCAATTCCAGGCTTCGTGTTCCAATTCTAGGCTTTGTGTTCCAGTTCCAGTCTTCGTTTTCCAGTTCCAGGCTTCGTGTTCCATTTCCAGGCATCATTTTCCAATTCCAGGCTTCATTTTCCAGTTCCAGGCTACGTGTTCCAATTCCAGGCTTCATTTTCCATTTCCAGGCTATGTGTTCCAATTCCAGGCTATGTGTTCCAGTTCCAGGCTTCATTTTCCAGTTCCAGGCTACGTGTTCCAATTCCAGGCTATGTGTTCCAATTCCAGGCTTCATTTTCCATTTCCAGGCTACGTGTTCCAATTCCAGGCTATGTGTTCCAATTCCAGGCTTCCTTTTCCAGTTCCAGGCTACGTGTTCCAGTTCCAGGCTACGTGTTCCAATTCCAGGCTTCGTGTTCCAATTCCAGGCTTCATTTTCCAGTTCCAGGCTACGTGTCCCAGTTCCAGGCTTCGTGTTCCAATTCCAGGCTTCAGTTTCCAATTCCAGGCTTCGTGTTCCAATTCTAGGCTTTGTGTTCCAGTTCCAGTCTTCGTTTTCCAGTTCCAGGCTTCGTGTTCCATTTCCAGGCATCATTTTCCAATTCCAGGCTTCATTTTCCAGTTCCAGGCTACGTGTTCCAATTCCAGGCTTCATTTTCCATTTCCAGGCTATGTGTTCCAATTCCAGGCTATGTGTTCCAGTTCCAGGCTTCATTTTCCAGTTCCAGGCTACGTGTTCCAATTCCAGGCTATGTGTTCCAATTCCAGGCTTCATTTTCCATTTCCAGGCTACGTGTTCCAATTCCAGGCTATGTGTTCCAATTCCAGGCTTCATTTTCCAGTTCCAGGCTACGTGTTCCAGTTCCAGGCTTCGTGTTCCATTTCCAGGCTTCATTTTCCATTTCCAGGCTACGTGTATCAATTCCAGGCTATGTGTTCCAATTCCAGGCTTCATTTTCCAGTTCTAGGCTACGTGTTCCAATTCCAGGCTACGTGTTCCAATTCCAGGCTTCGTGTTCCAATTCCAGGCTTCATTTTCCAATTCCAGTCTTCGTTTTCCAGTTCCAGGCTTCGTGTTCCATTTCCAGGCTTCATTTTCCAATTCCAGGCTTCGTTTTCCAGTTCCAGTCTTCGTTTTCCAGTTCCAGGCTACGTGTTCCAGTTCCAGGCTTTGTTTTCCATTTCCAGGCTACGTGTTCCAATTCCAGGCTATGTGTTCCAATTCCATGCTTCATTTTCCAGTTCCAGGCTTCATTTTCCAGTTCTAGGCTACATGTTCCAATTCCAGGCTACGTGTTCCAATTCCAGGCTTCGTGTTCCAATTCCAGGCTTCATTTTCCAATTCCAGTCTTCGTTTTCCAGTTCCAGGCTTCGTGTTCCATTTCCAGGCTTCATTTTCCAATTCCAGGCTTCGTTTTCCAGTTCCAGTCTTCGTTTTCCAGTTCCAGGCTACGTGTTCCAGTTCCAGGCTTTGTTTTCCATTTCCAGGCTACGTGTTCCAATTCCAGGCTATGTGTTCCAATTCCATGCTTCATTTTCCAGTTCCAGGCTACATGTTCCAATTCCAGGCTACGTGTTCCAATTACAGGCTTTGTGTTCCAATTCCAGGCTTCGTTTTCCAGTTCCAGGCTTTGTTTTCCAATTCCGGGCTTCGTGTTCCAATTCCAGGCTTCATTTTCCAATTCCAGGCTTCATTTTCCATTTCCAGGCTACGTGTATCAATTCCAGGCTATGTGTTCCAATTCCAGGCTTCATTTTCCAGTTCTAGGCTACGTGTTCCATTTCCAGGCTACGTGTTCCAATTCCAGGCTTCGTGTTCCAATTCCAGGCTTCATTTTCCAATTCC
The DNA here is from genome assembly GCF_030144855.1 of Hypanus sabinus. Classification (NCBI taxonomy): domain Eukaryota; kingdom Metazoa; phylum Chordata; class Chondrichthyes; order Myliobatiformes; family Dasyatidae; genus Hypanus; species Hypanus sabinus. The sequence goes on along the minus strand of NC_082722.1, from coordinate 17,668,693 downwards.
AGTCTTCGTTTTCCAGTTCCAGGCTTCGTGTTCCATTTCCAGGCTTCATTTTCCAATTCCAGGCTTCGTTTTCCAGTTCCAGGCTTTGTTTTCCAGTTCCAGGCTTTGTTTTCCAGTTCCAGGCTACGTTTTCCAGTTCCAGTCTCCATTTTCTAATTCCAGGCTTCGTGTTCCAATTCCAGGCTTCGTGTTCCAATTCCCGGCTTTGTTTTCCAGTTCCAGACTTCGTGTTCCAATTCCTGGCTTCATTTTCCAGTTCCAGGCTTCGTGTTCCATTTCCAGGCTTCATTTTCCAATTCCAGGCTTCGTTTTCCAGTTCCAGTCTTCGTTTTCCAGTTCCAGGCTACGTGTTCCAGTTCCAGGCTTTGTTTTCCATTTCCAGGCTACGTGTTCCAATTCCAGGCTATGTGTTCCAATTCCATGCTTCATTTTCCAGTTCCAGGCTTCATTTTCCAGTTCTAGGCTACATGTTCCAATTCCAGGCTACGTGTTCCAATTCCAGGCTTCGTGTTCCAATTCCAGGCTTCATTTTCCAATTCCAGTCTTCGTTTTCCAGTTCCAGGCTTCGTGTTCCATTTCCAGGCTTCATTTTCCAATTCCAGGCTTCGTTTTCCAGTTCCAGTCTTCGTTTTCCAGTTCCAGGCTACGTGTTCCAGTTCCAGGCTTTGTTTTCCATTTCCAGGCTACGTGTTCCAATTCCAGGCTATGTGTTCCAATTCCATGCTTCATTTTCCAGTTCCAGGCTACATGTTCCAATTCCAGGCTACGTGTTCCAATTACAGGCTTTGTGTTCCAATTCCAGGCTTCGTTTTCCAGTTCCAGGCTTTGTTTTCCAATTCCGGGCTTCGTGTTCCAATTCCAGGCTTCATTTTCCAATTCCAGGCTTCATTTTCCATTTCCAGGCTACGTGTATCAATTCCAGGCTATGTGTTCCAATTCCAGGCTTCATTTTCCAGTTCTAGGCTACGTGTTCCAATTCCAGGCTACGTGTTCCAATTCCAGGCTTCGTGTTCCAATTCCAGGCTTCATTTTCCAATTCCAGTCTTCGTTTTCCAGTTCCAGGCTTCGTGTTCCATTTCCAGGCTTCATTTTCCAATTCCAGGCTTCGTTTTCCAGTTCCAGGCTTTGTTTTCCAGTTCCAGGCTTTGTTTTCCAGTTCCAGGCTACGTTTTCCAGTTCCAGTCTCCATTTTCTAATTCCAGGCTTCGTGTTCCAATTCCAGGCTTCGTGTTCCAATTCCCGGCTTTGTTTTCCAGTTCCAGACTTCGTGTTCCAATTCCTGGCTTCATTTTCCAGTTCCAGGCTTTGTGTTTCAATTCCAGGCTTCGTGTTGCAGTTCCAGGCTTCATTTTCCAATTCCAGGCTTCGTGTTCCAATTCTAGGCTTCGTGTTCCAGTTCCTGTCTTCGTTTTCCAGTTCCAGGCTTCGTGTTCCAATTCCAGGCTTCATTTTCCAATTCCAGGCTTCGTTTTCCAGTTCCAGTCTTCGTTTTCCAGTTCCAGGCTATGCGTTCCAGTTCCAGGCTTTGTTTTACAGTTTCAGGCCCAATGTTCCAGTTCCAGACAACATTTTCCAGTTCCAGGCTTCATTTTCCAATTCCAGGCTTCGTTTTCCCGTTCTGGGCTTCGTTTCCAATTCCAGGCTTCGTGTTCCAATTTCAGGCTTCATTTTCCAGTTCCAGGCTTTGTTTTCCAGTTCCAGGCTTTGTTTTCCAGTTCCAGGCTTCATTTTCCAATTCCAGGCTTCGTGTTCCAATTCTAGGCTTTGTGTTCCAGTTCCAGTCTTCGTTTTCCAGTTCCAAGCTTCGTGTTCCATTTCCAGGCTACGTGTTCCAATTCCAGGCTATGTGTTCCAATTCCAGGCTTCATATTCCAGTTCTAGGCTACATGTTCCAATTCCAGGCTACGTGTTCCAATTCCAGGTTTCGTGTTCCAATTCCAGGCTTCATTTTCCAATTCCAGGCTTCGTGTTCCAATTCTAGGCTTTGTGTTCCAGTTCCAGTCTTCGTTTTCCAGTTCCAGGCTTCGTGTTCCATTTCCAGGCTTCATTTTCCAATTCCAGGCTTTGAATTCCAGTTCCAGTCTTCGTTTTCCAGTTCCAGGCTACGCGTTCCAGTTCCAGGCTTTGTTTTCCAGTTCCAGGCTACGTTTTCCAGTTCCAGACTCCATTTTCTAATTCCAGGCTTCGTGTTCCAATTCCAGACTTCGTTTTCCAATTCCAGGCTTCGTGTACCAGTTCCAGTCTTTGTGCTCCAGTTCCAGGCTTTGTTTTCCAATTCCAGGCTTTGTGTTCCAGTTCCAGGCTCAGTGTTCCAATTCCAGGCTTCGTTTTCCAGTTCCAGGCTTTGTTTTCCAATTCCAGGCTTCGTGTTCCATTTCCAGGCTTCATTTTCGAATTCCAGGCTTCATTTTCCATTTCCAGGCTACGTGTTCCAATTCCAGGCTATGTGTTCTAATTCCAGGCTTCATTTTCCAGTTCTAGGCTACGTGTTCCAATTCCAGGCTACGTGTTCCAATTCCAGGCTTCGTGTTCCAATTCCAGGCTTCATTTTCCAGTTCCAGGCTACGTGTCCCAGTTCCAGGCTTCGTGTTCCAATTCCAGGCTTCATTTTCCAATTCCAGGCTTCGTGTTCCAATTCTAGGCTTTGTGTTCCAGTTCCAGTCTTCGTTTTCCAGTTCCAGGCTTCGTGTTCCATTTCCAGGCTTCATTTTCCAATTCCAGGCTTTGAATTCCAGTTCCAGTCTTCGTTTTCCAGTTCCAGGCTACGCGTTCCAGTTCCAGGCTTCGTTTTCCAGTTCCAGGCTATGCGTTCCAGTTCCAGGCTTTGTTTTACAGTTCCAGGCTCCATGTTCCAGTTCTAGACAACATTTTCCCGTTCTAGGCTTCGTTTCCAATTCCAAGCTTCGTGTTCCAATTTCAGGCTTCATTTTCCAGTTCCAGGCTTTGTTTTCCAGTTCCAGGCTTTGTTTTCCAGTTCCAGGCTTCGTTTTCCAGTTCCAGGCTTTGTTTTCCAGTTCCAGGCTACGTTTTCCAGTTCCAGGCTCCATTTTCTAATTCCAGGCTTCGTGTTCCAATTCCAGACTTCGTTTTCCAATTCCAGGCTTCGTGTACCAGTTCCAGTCTTTGTGCTCCAGTTCCAGGCTTTGTTTTCCAATTCCAGGCTTTGTGTTCCAGTTCCAGGCTCAGTGTTCCAATTCCAGGCTTCGTTTTCCAGTTCCAGGCTTTGTTTTCCAATTCCAGGCTTCGTGTTCCATTTCCAGGCTTCATTTTCGAATTCCAGGCTTCATTTTCCATTTCCAGGCTACGTGTTCCAATTCCAGGCTATGTGTTCCAATTCCAGGCTTCATTTTCCAGTTCCAGGCTACATGTTCCAATTCCAGGCTACGTGTTCCAATTCCAGGCTTTGTGTTCCAATTCCAGGCTTCGTTTTCCAGTTCCAGGCTTTGTTTTCCAATTCCGGGCTTCGTGTTCCAATTCCAGGCTTCATTTTCCAATTCCAGGCTTCATTTTCCATTTCCAGGCTACGTGTTCCAATTCCAGGCTATGTGTTCCAATTCCAGGCTTCATTTTCCAGTTCTAGGCTACATGTTCCAATTCCAGGCTACGTGTTCCAATTCCAGGCTTCGTGTTCCAATTCCAGGCTTCATTTTCCAGTTCCAGGCTACGTGTCCCAGTTCCAGGCTTCGTGTTCCAATTCCAGGCTTCATTTTCCAATTCCAGGCTTCGTGTTCCAATTCTAGGCTTTGTGTTCCAGTTCCAGTCTTCGTTTTCCAGTTCCAGGCTTTGTTTTCCAGTTCCAGGCTACGTTTTCCAGTTCCAGGCTCCATTTTCTAATTCCAGGCTTCGTGTTCCAATTCCAGACTTCGTTTTCCAATTCCAGGCTTCGTGTACCAGTTCCAGTCTTTGTGCTCCAGTTCCAGGCTTTGTTTTCCAATTCCAGGCTTTGTGTTCCAGTTCCAGGCTCAGTGTTCCAATTCCAGGCTTCGTTTTCCAGTTCCAGGCTTTGTTTTCCAATTCCAGGCTTCGTGTTCCATTTCCAGGCTTCATTTTCGAATTCCAGGCTTCATTTTCCATTTCCAGGCTACGTGTTCCAATTCCAGGCTATGTGTTCCAATTCCAGGCTTCATTTTCCAGTTCCAGGCTACATGTTCCAATTCCAGGCTACGTGTTCCAATTCCAGGCTTTGTGTTCCAATTCCAGGCTTCGTTTTCCAGTTCCAGGCTTTGTTTTCCAATTCCGGGCTTCGTGTTCCAATTCCAGGCTTCATTTTCCAATTCCAGGCTTCATTTTCCATTTCCAGGCTACGTGTTCCAATTCCAGGCTATGTGTTCCAATTCCAGGCTTCATTTTCCAGTTCTAGGCTACATGTTCGAATTCCAGGCTACGTGTTCCAATTCCAGGCTTCGTGTTCCAATTCCAGGCTTCATTTTCCAGTTCCAGGCTACGTGTCCCAGTTCCAGGCTTCGTGTTCCAATTCCAGGCTTCATTTTCCAATTCCAGGCTTCGTGTTCCAATTCTAGGCTTTGTGTTCCAGTTCCAGTCTTCGTTTTCCAGTTCCAAGCTTCGTGTTCCATTTCCAGGCTACGTGTTCCAATTCCAGGCTATGTGTTCCAATTCCAGGCTTCATATTCCAGTTCTAGGCTACATGTTCCAATTCCAGGCTACGTGTTCCAATTCCAGGTTTCGTGTTCCAATTCCAGGCTTCATTTTCCAGTTCTAGGCTACGTGTCCCAGTTCCAGGCTTCGTGTTCCAATTCCAGGCTTCATTTTCCAATTCCAGGCTTCGTGTTCCAATTCTAGGCTTTGTGTTCCAGTTCCAGTCTTCGTTTTCCAGTTCCAGGCTTCATTTTCCAATTCCAGGCTTCATTTTCCAATTCCAGACTTCGTTTTCCAATTCCAGGCTTCGTGTACCAGTTCCAGTCTTTGTGCTCCAGTTCCAGGCTTTGTTTTCCAATTCCAGGCTTTGTGTTCCAGTTCCAGGCTCAGTGTTCCAATTCCAGGCTTCGTTTTCCAGTTCCAGGCTTTGTTTTCCAATTCCAGGCTTCGTGTTCCATTTCCAGGCTTCATTTTCGAATTCCAGGCTTCATTTTACATTTCCAGGCTACGTGTTCCAATTCCAGGCTATGTGTTCCAATTCCAGGCTTCATTTTCCAGTTCCAGGCTACATGTTCCAATTCCAGGCTACGTGTTCCAATTCCAGGCTTTGTGTTCCAATTCCAGGCTTCGTTTTCCAGTTCCAGGCTTTGTTTTCCAATTCCGGGCTTCGTGTTCCAATTCCAGGCTTCATTTTCCAATTCCAGGCTTCATTTTCCATTTCCAGGCTACGTGTTCCAATTCCAGGCTATGTGTTCCAATTCCAGGCTTCATTTTCCAGTTCTAGGCTACATGTTCCAATTCCAGGCTACGTATTCCAATTCCAGGCTTCGTGTTCCAATTCCAGGCTTCATTTTCCAGTTCCAGGCTACGTGTCCCAGTTCCAGGCTTCGTGTTCCAATTCCAGGCTTCATTTTCCAATTCCAGGCTTCGTGTTCCAATTCTAGGCTTTGTGTTTCAGTTCCAGTCTTCGTTTTCCAGTTCCAAGCTTCGTGTTCCATTTCCAGTCTACGTGTTCCAATTCCAGGCTATGTGTTCCAATTCCAGGCTTCATATTCCAGTTCTAGGCTACATGTTCCAATTCCAGGCTACGTGTTCCAATTCCAGGTTTCGTGTTCCAATTCCAGGCTTCATTTTCCAGTTCTAGGCTACGTGTCCCAGTTCCAGGCTTCGTGTTCCAATTCCAGGCTTCATTTTCCAATTCCAGGCTTCGTGTTCCAATTCTAGGCTTTGTGTTCCAGTTCCAGTCTTCGTTTTCCAGTTCCAGGCTTCGTGTTCCATTTCCAGGCTTCATTTTCCAATTCCAGGCTTTGAATTCCAGTTCCAGTCTTCGTTTTCCAGTTCCAGGCTACGCGTTCCAGTTCCAGGCTTTGTTTTACAGTTCCAGGCTATGTGTTCCAATTCCAGGCTTCATTTTCCAGTTCCAGGCTACATGTTCCAATTCCAGGCTACGTGTTACAATTCCAGGCTTTGTGTTCCAATTCCAGGCTTCGTTTTCCAGTTCCAGGCTTTGTTTTCCAATTCCGGGCTTCGTGTTCCAATTCCAGGCTTCATTTTCCAATTCCAGGCTTCATTTTCCATTTCTAGGCTACGTGTTCCAATTCCAGGCTATGTGTTCCAATTCCAGGCTTCATTTTCCAGTTCTAGGCTACGTGTTCCAATTCCAGGCTACGTGTTCCAATTCCAGGCTTCATGTTCCAATTCCAGGCTTCGTTTTCCAGTTCCAGTCTTCGTTTTCCAGTTCCAGGCTATGCGTTCCAGTTCCAGGCTTTGTTTTACAGTTCCAGGCTCCATGTTCCAGTTCCAGACAACATTTTCCAGTTCCAGGCTTCATTTTCCAATTCCAGGCTTCGTTTTCCCGTTCTAGGCTTCGTTTCCAATTCCAGGCTTCGTGTTCCAATTTCAGGCTTCATTTTCCAGTTCCAGGCTTTGTTTTCCAGTTCCAGGCTTTGTTTTCCAGTTCCAGGCTTCTTTTTCCAGTTCCAGGCTTTGTTTTCCAGTTCCAGGCTACGTGTCCCAGTTCCAGGCTTCGTGTTCCAATTCCAGGCTTCATTTTCCTATTCCAGGCTTCGTGTTCCAATTCTAGGCTTTGTGTTCCAGTTCCAGTCTTCGTTTTCCAGTTCCAGGCTTCGTGTTCCATTTCCAGGCTTCATTTTCCAATTCCAGGCTTTGAATTCCAGTTCCAGTCTTCGTTTTCCAGTTCCAGGCTACGCGTTCCAGTTCCAGGCTTCGTTTTCCAGTTCCAGGCTATGCGTTCCAGTTCCAGGCTTTGTTTTACAGTTCCAGGCTCCATGTTCCAGTTCTAGACAACATTTTCCAGTTCCAGGCTTCATTTTCCAATTCCAGGCTTCGTTTTCCCGTTCTAGGCTTCGTTTCCAATTCCAAGCTTCGTGTTCCAATTTCAGGCTTCATTTTCCAGTTCCAGGCTTTGTTTTCCAGTTCCAGGCTTTGTTTTCCAGTTCCAGGCTTCGTTTTCCAGTTCCAGGCTTTGTTTTCCAGTTCCAGGCTACGCTTTCCAGTTCCAGGCTCCATTTTCTAATTCCAGGCTTCGTGTTCCAATTCCAGACTTCGTTTTCCAATTCCAGGCTTCGTGTACCAGTTCCAGTCTTTGTGCTCCAGTTCCAGGCTTTGTTTTCCAATTCCAGGCTTTGTGTTCCAGTTCCAGGCTCAGTGTTCCAATTCCAGGCTTCATTTTCCATTTCCAGGCTACGTGTTCCAATTCCAGGCTATGTGTTCCAGTTCCTGGCTTCATTTTCCAGTTCCAGGCTATGTGTTCCAATTCCAGGCTTTGTGTTCCAATTCCAGGCTTCATTTTCCAATTCCAGTCTTCGTGTTCCAGTTCCAGGGTACGTGTTCCAATTCCAGGCTTCATTTTCCATTTCCAGGCTACGTGTTCCAATTCCAGGCTATGTGTTCCAATTCCAGGCTTCATTTTCCAGTTCCAGGCTACATGTTCCAATTCCAGGCTACGTGTTCCAATTCCAGGCTTTGTGTTCCAATTCCAGGCTTCGTTTTCCAGTTCCAGGCTTTGTTTTCCAATTCCGGGCTTCGTGTTCCAATTCCAGGCTTCATTTTCCAATTCCAGGCTTCATTTTCCAATTCCAGGCTTCGTGTTCCAATTCTAGGCTTTGTGTTCCAGCTCCAGTCTTCGTTTTCCAGTTCCAAGCTTCGTGTTCCATTTCCTGGCTACGTGTTCCAATTCCAGGCTATGTGTTCCAATTCCAGGCTTCATATTCCAGTTCTAGGCTACATGTTCCAATTCCAGACTACGTGTTCCAATTCCAGGCTTCGTGTTCCAATTCCAGGCTTCATTTTCCAGTTCCAGGCTACGTGTCCCAGTTCCAGGCTTCGTGTTCCAATTCCAGGCTTCATTTTCCAATTCCAGGCTTCGTGTTCCAATTCTAGGCTTTGTGTTCCAGTTCCAGTCTTCGTTTTCCAATTCCAGGCTTCATTTTCGAATTCCAGGCTTCATTTTCCATTTCCAGGCTACGTGTTCCAATTCCAGGCTATGTGTTCTAATTCCAGGCTTCATTTTCCAGTTCTAGGCTACGTGTTCCAATTCCAGGCTACGTGTTCCAATTCCAGGCTTCGTGTTCCAATTCCAGGCTTCATTTTCCAGTTCCAGGCTACGTGTCCCAGTTCCAGGCTTCGTGTTCCAATTCCAGGCTTCATTTTCCAATTCCAGGCTTCGTGTTCCAATTCTAGGCTTTGTGTTCCAGTTCCAGTCTTCGTTTTCCAGTTCCAGGCTTCGTGTTCCATTTCCAGGCTTCATTTTCCAATTCCAGGCTTTGAATTCCAGTTCCAGTCTTCGTTTTCCAGTTCCAAGCTATGCGTTCCAGTTCCAGGCTTTGTTTTACAGTTCCAGGCTCCATGCTCCAGTTCTAGACAACATTTTCCAGTTCCAGGCTTCATTTTCCAATTCCAGGCTTCGCTTTCCCGTTCTAGGCTTCGTTTCCAATTCCAAGCTTCGTGTTCCAATTTCAGGCTTCATTTTCCAGTTCCAGTCTTCGTTTTCCAGTTCCAGGCTTCGTGTTCCATTTCCAGGCTTCATTTTCCAATTCCAGGCTTTGAATTCCAGTTCCAGGCTTTGTTTTCCAGTTCCAGGCTTTGTTTTCCAGTTCCAGGCTTCGTTTTCCAGTTCCAGGCTTTGTTTTCCAGTTCCAGGCTACGTTTTCCAGTTCCAGGCTCCATTTTCTAATTCCAGGCTTCGTGTTCCAATTCCAGACTTCGTTTTCCAATTCCAGGCTTCGTGTACCAGTTCCAGTCTTTGTGCTCCAGTTCCAGGCTTTGTTTTCCAATTCCAGGCTTTGTGTTCCAGTTCCAGGCTCAGTGTTCCAATTCCAGGCTTCGTTTTCCAGTACCAGGCTTTGTTTTCCAATTCCAGGCTTCGTGTTCCATTTCCAGGCTTCATTTTCGAATTCCAGGCTTCATTTTCCATTTCCAGGCTACGTGTTCCAATTCCAGGCTATGTGTTCCAATTCCAGGCTTCATATTCCAGTTCTAGGCTACGTGTTCCAATTCCAGGCTACGTGTTCCAATTCCAGGCTTCGTGTTCCAATTCCAGGCTTCATTTTCCAGTTCCAGGCTACGTGTCCCAGTTCCAGGCTTCGTGTTACAATTCCAGGCTTCATTTTCCAATTCCAGGCTTCGTGTTCCAATTCTAGGCTTTGTGTTCCAGTTCCAGTCTTCGTTTTCCAATTCCAGGCTTCATTTTCGAATTCCAGGCTTCATTTTCCATTTCCAGGCTACGTGTTCCAATTCCAGGCTATGTGTTCTAATTCCAGGCTTCATTTTCCAGTTCTAGGCTACGTGTTCCAATTCCAGGCTACGTGTTCCAATTCCAGGCTTCGTGTTCCAATTCCACGCTTCATTTTCCAGTTCCAGGCTACGTGTCCCAGTTCCAGGCTTCGTGTTCCAATTCCAGGCTTCATTTTCCAATTCCAGGCTTCGTGTTCCAATTCTAGGCTTTGTGTTCCAGTTCCAGTCTTCGTTTTCCAGTTCCAGGCTTCGTGTTCCATTTCCAGGCTTCATTTTCCAATTCCAGGCTTTGAATTCCAGTTCCAGTCTTCGTTTTCCAGTTCCAGGCTACGCGTTCCAGTTCCAGGCTTCGTTTTCCAGTTCCAGGCTATGCGTTCCAGTTCCAGGCTTTGTTTTACAGTTCCAGGCTCCATGTTCCAGTTCTAGAAAACATTTTCCAGTTCCAGGCTTCATTTTCCAATTCCAGGCTTCGTTTTCCCGTTCTAGCCTTCGTTTCCAATTCCAAGCTTCGTGTTCCAATTTCAGGCTTCATTTTCCAGTTCCAGGCTTTGTTTTCCAGTTCCAGGCGTTGTTTTCCAGTTCCAGGCTTCGTTTTCCAGTTCCAGGCTTTGTTTTCCAGTTCCAGGCTACGTTTTCCAGTTCCAGGCTCCATTTTCTAATTCCAGGCTTCGTGTTCCAATTCCAGACTTCGTTTTCCAATTCCAGGCTTCGTGTACCAGTTCCAGTCTTTGTGCTCCAGTTCCAGGCTTTGTTTTCCAATTCCAGGCTTTGTGTTCCAGTTCCAGGCTATGTGTTCCAATTCCAGGCTTCGTTTTCCAGTTCCAGGCTTTGTTTTCCAATTCCAGGCTTCGTGTTCCATTTCCAGGCTTATTTTTCGAATTCCAGGCTTCATTTTCCATTTCCAGGCTACGTGTTCCAATTCCAGGCTATGTGTTCCAATTCCAGGCTTCATTTTCCAGTTCCAGGCTACATGTTCCAATTCCAGGCTACGTGTTCCAATTCCAGGCTTTGTGTTCCAATTCCAGGCTTCGTTTTCCAGTTCCAGGCTTTGTTTTCCAATTCCGGGCTTCGTGTTCCAATTCCAGGCTTCATTTTCCAATTCCAGGCTTCATTTTCCATTTCCAGGCTACGTGTTCCAATTCCAGGCTATGTGTTCCAATTCCAGGCTTCATTTTCCAGTTCTAGGCTACATGTTCCAATTCCAGGCTACGTGTTCCAATTCCAGGCTTCGTGTTCCAATTCCAGGCTTCATTTTCCGGTTCCAGGCTACGTGTCCCAGTTCCAGGCTTCGTGTTGCAATTCCAGGCTTCATTTTCCAATTCCAGGCTTCATGTTCCAATTCTAGGCTTTGTGTTCCAGTTCCAGTCTTCGTTTTCCAGTTCCAAGCTTCGTGTTCCATTTCCAGGCTACGTGTTCCAATTCCAGGCTATGTGTTCCAATTCCAGGCTTCATATTCCAGTTCTAGGCTACATGTTCCAATTCCAGGCTACGTGTTCCAATTCCAGGCTTCGTGTTCCAATTCCACGCTTCATTTTCCAGTTCCAGGCTACGTGTCCCAGTTCCAGGCTTCGTGTTCCAATTCCAGGCTTCATTTTCCAATTCCAGGCTTCGTGTTCCAATTCTAGGCTTTGTGTTCCAGTTCCAGTCTTCGTTTTCCAATTCCAGGCTTCATTTTCGAATTCCAGGCTTCATTTTCCATTTCCAGGCTACGTGTTCCAATTCCAGGCTATGTGTTCTAATTCCAGGCTTCATTTTCCAGTTCTAGGCTACGTGTTCCAATTCCAGGCTACGTGTTCCAATTCCAGGCTTCGTGTTCCAATTCCAGGCTTTATTTTCCAGTTCCAGGCTACGTGTCCCAGTTCCATGCTTCGTGTTCCAATTCCAGGCTTCATTTTCCAATTCCAGGCTTCGTGTTCCAATTCTAGGCTTTGTGTTCCAGTTCCAGTCTTCGTTTTCCAGTTCCAGGCTTCGTGTTCCATTTCCAGGCTTCATTTTCCAATTCCAGGCTTTGAATTCCAGTTCCAGTCTTCGTTTTCCAGTTCCAGGCTACGCGTTCCAGTTCCAGGCTTTGTTTTACAGTTCCAGGCTATGTGTTCCAATTCCAGGCTTCATTTTCCAGTTCCAGGCTACATGTTCCAATTCCAGGCTACGTGTTCCAATTCCAGGCTTTGTGTTCCAATTCCAGGCTTCGTTTTCCAGTTCCAGGCTTTGTTTTCCAATTCCGGGCTTCGTGTTCCAATTCCAGGCTTCATTTTCCAATTCCAGGCTTCATTTTCCATTTCCAGGCTACGTGTTCCAATTCCAGGCTATGTGTTCCAATTCCAGGCTTCATTTTCCAGTTCTAGGCTACGTGTTCCAATTCCAGGCTACGTGTTCCAATTCCAGGCTTCGTGTTCCAATTCCAGGCTTCGTTTTCCAGTTCCAGTCTTCGTTTTCCAGTTCCAGGCTATGCGTTCCAGTTCCAGGCTTTGTTTTACAGTTCCAGGCTCCATGTTCCAGTTCCAGACAACATTTTCCAGTTCCAGGCTTCATTTTCCAATTCCAGGCTTCGTTTTCCCGTTCTAGGCTTCGTTTCCAATTCCAGGCTTCGTGTTCCAATTTCAGGCTTCATTTTCCAGTTCCAGGCTTTGTTTTCCAGTTCCAGGCTTTGTTTTCCAGTTCCAGGCTTCTTTTTCCAGTTCCAGGCTTTGTTTTCCAGTTCCAGGCTACGTTTTCCAGTTCCAGGCTCCATTTTCTAATTCCAGGCTTCGTGTTCCCATTCCAGACTTCGTTTTCCAATTCCAGGCTATGTGTTCCAATTCCAGGCTTCATATTCCAGTTCTAGGCTACATGTTCCAATTCCAGGCTACGTGTTCCAATTCCAGGCTTCGTGTTCCAATTCCAGGCTTCATTTTCCAGTTCCAGGCTACGTGTCCCAGTTCCAGGCTTCGTGTTCCAATTCCAGGCTTCATTTTCCAATTCCAGGCTTCGTGTTCCAATTCTAGGCTTTGTGTTCCAGTTCCAGTCTTCGTTTTCCAATTCCAGGCTTCATTTTCGAATTCCAGGCTTCATTTTCCATTTCCAGGCTACGTGTTCCAATTCCAGGCTATGTGTTCTAATTCCAGGCTTCATTTTCCAGTTCTAGGCTACGTGTTCCAATTCCAGGCTACGTGTTCCAATTCCAGGCTTCGTGTTCCAATTCCAGGCTTCATTTTCCAGTTCCAGGCTACGTGTCCCAGTTCCAGGCTTCGTGTTCCAATTCCAGGCTTCATTTTCCAATTCCAGGCTTCGTGTTCCAATTCTAGGCTTTGTGTTCCAGTTCCAGTCTTCGTTTTCCAGTTCCAGGCTTCGTGTTCCATTTCCAGGCTTCATTTTCCAATTACAGGCTTTGAATTCCAGTTCCAGTCTTCGTTTTCCAGTTCCAGGCTACGCGTTCCAGTTCCAGGCTTTGTTTTACAGTTCCAGGCTATGTGTTCCAATTCCAGGCTTCATTTTCCAGTTCCAGGCTACATGTTCCAATTCCAGGCTACGTGTTCCAATTCCAGGCTTTGTGTTCCAATTCCAGGCTTCGTTTTCCAGTTCCAGGCTTTGTTTTCCAATTCCGGGCTTCGTGTTCCAATTCCAGGCTTCATTTTCCAATTCCAGGCTTCATTTTCCATTTCCAGGCTACGTGTTCCAATTCCAGGCTATGTGTTCCAATTCCAGGCTTCATTTTCCAGTTCTAGGCTACGTGTTCCAATTCCAGGCTACGTGTTCCAAT